>NC_087341.1:16429166-16730000 GCF_037043105.1 Vanessa tameamea
ACCAAAGGTCCGGTTGACTTGAAATTTAGCTTAGTTACCTACTCCTATTGCGACGTAACCGCTCATTACGCAGGGCCGGGTCGTGGCCCTTGGCCCCGACGTGGGCAATCCGGTCGAATACATTACCTCATATATCCATTTATATATTTCTAATATATATACTTTCAACCGCGATGCAATTTTATTTATAATTACGATGTTTTTCTACAACATGATGAGAGTATGCTATATATAGTCCGCATGCTGGGCTCCCAGGAAGTTACTTCCTAATCGTTAAATCGCGGACCTACCATTAGGCAAGCATTTTTGAAAACTTAATCTTGAAGGGGAATGTGAACAGCTTTGTATGAATTTTACCTATGTCTCGAGTACCGTCGTGTCGGGACGGGAAGTTAACTGTTTATAAACGATAATGATAACTTTATAATTATTCCTGTACAGCCGATCAATTATGTCGACTTATTCTCAAAAACTTAGTCCTCTTATTTTACAAGTTCGTAAAAGATGTAAGCAGATTATTTATTATCATGTCGTGGGGCACAGTGAACAGTCTCGCGTCTCCCTACTCCTGTCTGTATACTTGTGACATTCAACGACTGCGTCCATTATAATAATATGACTACTATTATAATTGATTATATCAAATTTATACTGAATAAATAATTATAATATTAATTACTTAGACAAATAGAGGCGCACTAGAGAACCTTTATAATACTTATAATGTAAGTCATATACCATTGTGATAAGACTGTTTACCTACACTCTCGATTCAAAATATGTTCCTGACAGAGACCAGATGAGTAAATCATACTTACTGCCCCTTAATTCCTTACAGTTATTTCTGTGATAAGCTCTTACCCATCAATGATTCATCTGGTTGTTGGAAACCAAATGACGAATTATAATAATATTATTTTTTGTTACAGGAGCTTTCTTAGTCTTGACTTATCCTCATTTCTTGTTCGCGGACTTCAGGTACAGGAACGGCATCATTGGTGTCTCACCTTCAGAAGACGAACACAAGATTTTCGTTGAACTGGAGCCAGTAAGTTAAACTTATTACTCTATGGCAGTAGACCTACCTACCTGGGCTATATTGAAAAAAAAATCAATATTTAATTTAAAATAAAACCATACTAAATACATAATTCATTATTTAAAAAAAAATGCAGTGAAGATGGTTGGTTGTTAATAAGAACTCTAGGCAATAAAAATAAATCTTTATTTTAATCTCATACTGTAAAAAAGAAGTTTTGAGAATATTATTAAACGTTATATTTTTTGCTAATATATTTAATTTACATATTTATATTCGCAGTTTATACAACAATGTTTTTGTTCCAGCGCACGGGGACCGTTGTCCGTGGAATGAAGCGAGCGCAATTCAACATATTCATGCGTCAAATTACTTCGATACCTGCGACGCAAAACTTGCGAACTACGCTCACGCCCCTGGTTTGGGTGGAGGAGGTCACTATATTATTGTCTGACATTTGACATTTTTTATTGAATATATGAAATATGTTTGACTGATTGTGGCAACATCCGTTCAGACTCAGCTTCTATACCTCATAATTTCACTTGTTTGTCGGTATCTCGGTTTGCGTGCTGTATTTTCGGGCCCTTAAGAAAAAAAATACTGGTAGAGAACCCCTAGACAATATTTATTGCCCTCTTGTACACAAACTCCAGATATTTACACCGAGCAGCATCACTTATCCAGATTATTCGTAAATTCTCTAAAGTATATTCAGGTCAGGTTAGACAAACGACCGAGAAAACCTCACCTCATTTATATTTCCACAACTATTTACATTCTTCATAATCACTCGCACCTCACAATAATTGGTCACATTATCATATCACTTGTATGTAATGTGTCAAAATGTACCAGTTTTTCAGTTCAGTTTCAGTTGTTCAGTATTTTATGCCTGCATGAGTAACGGCCTCACACGTCACATTCATGTGTTTCGGTTTGACCGGCTTTTGAACTACATAGTGTAGTAACAACAAGAGTCATTTCATTTTCGATCCCGTGGTTTGCGGTGCCGTGCTGTATAGGATGACCATTTAGCATCAGTTGCCTTTATATCACTCTTTTTATTGAATTGATGTAATTTAATAAATATATATCCGAGTCATGTGACGCATAGATGTATATTTTTTAGTTTATTTCTCATTGTGTTAAAGGTGACTAGTGTGACCACAAGTCATGTTTCTTTTCCAGGGCATGTCGCTGCCCGATGAGTACGTGGACATGTTGAAGACACGACTGCTACAGAGACTGAGGCTTGTGGATATCCTCATACCTGTTATCATCGCCGTTTGCTGCCTGGTGGTAGTCATCGGCGTGGCTATATTAATCCGTTCTAGGTCTGTGAGAAAAAAAGGTGACGTCACTAACGGTAGAGAGAGCATACGACCTGCGACGTGATTGTTTTATTATTAATAAATATATTAGCATTGTTACCAGTTTACGCGTTTTATTTATAATTCCAACTTTACAATTTTTAATTTTGTCGGAACAAATTAGAAGTACTTTTTCGTAAATAGAATAGGGAGCATACCTGCCAAAATTCTACCGTATTCGATACGTACCTTGTTAAGAACAAGAGTGTTTTAAAAGTACTATCAGTAATGCCTTTATATGTCCTCGGTGACGTATATCTTCATATTCTGAAACGTATACACGACAAACTTGAAATTTCAGTTGTATATCACTCGAGTCTTAAGTGCCAGGGATATCTAAATCGATATGATATCAAAAAAATACTTAAAATCCACGGAACTGAAACTTGTCGTTATGTTTTAAATGTATGTATGTACTCTATGTATTTATGTATTTACTAAAGAATCTTAATAACTATTTTCAAAATCGTTAAAAAGTAGTAGTAGTAGCGGGATTCGTGCTAATGATCTAGACTGAAGGAAAAAAAGATAACAAATATTAACTTCTATTAAGTATACCGGGAAAGTTAAATTTTACAAAAAGTCTGCTCGTAAATGAAAACCTGTAGTTTCAACCATAACTTAATATTGTATTTGAGAAAAACCAGGAGGGGTGGCGGTAGGGTGCGGTGGTGTTAATGTTTAATACCCTCATGGTGGTCATGTATTGCCTGTTGAGTCTGACGTGCTTCACGTCGGCTTCTTGTCATGTTACTTTACAAAAATGTTATAGGACTGCAACTAATGTCTAAGTGATGGAAATTGAAAGCTTATATAAAATATATAACGCACCGATAAAGAGTTGCACTGAGTAAAATATTATAATTTTAAGACATATAAATACATTTTTTTTTCGTAAAAGTAGTAAGTTACAATTTAAGTGTTATAGTGCTAGGCAATTTCTTTTCTATGATTCTTCGCGGAATATTAGCCGTGCACATGAACGCTGGAATCTAACCGTAGATTACGAATATAATTGAGACAAGTGTTACCAAGTTCTCATGTGTTTATGTCTGAATCATACGTGGAAGGAAAAGAAAATCATCGTAACGATATCTCAACGAATCTGATCGCAGTCTGGTGCATGATTATCCGGCATTTGTCTAAATCAAGAGCCCAAGCCGAGCTGTAACATGTTTATAGACGAATAATTTACTTTACGTCTTCATCCTAACTGCAGTATTATATACACCATATCATTGCAATAGGATATATTGATCAAAAAGATCCCTTCTAATTTGTACCCTTTTTATTTTATCGCTATAGTTAGGTAGTTAGCTGGTCAAATGTAAACAAAATCAAAATCTTCACTAAATATAAAAGCATAACTTGCAGATTGATTAATAAGAAAATGACCACCGCGCCGGTCCGGAGATAAAAACCATAGACCAGGGCGCCAGCTCCACTATTAACAAATTATCACTTTGTGTTAGTGATCGTGTTATATACGGTTATGTATTCGCAGACTTGTCCCCTGAAAAGGTTCTGATGAAAGAAGATCAGGTTAATTTATATTTAAAATGGCCTGGAGTTGTTAATTTCATTCCTGAGGTCCTATCGTCTCATTAATTATATCTAATGATAATTGTTTACATGTAACTATTGATTTTTGTCATATCTTCCCCCAAAAATACGTCCCAAAATTATATATTTAAATTATTATTTGTTATTATTATTATATTAAAAAAGGGACGTTAAATTAAATTTTGCAATTGAAAAATATTGTACGTTTTCAGGGGTACTCTTGTAAATGTACACATTGCTAAAGGGTACCTAACCCTGTATAATATATGTGAAAAGTTAATTTATATGTTTAAGTTTAAGTAGCTCTACTCCAAAACTAATATGTGCATCCAGACTTCTTTAGGTAGATCTTTTAGAATTTCTTAAAAACCTTTCGTTTCGTTTTATACGTCACAAATTTATATTTGTATGTGTGTCGATGTACATTCAAAAACGACAATTTTAAATTATTCGAAGCTTTAGGACTCAGACTTGTTATAAAATAGATAGGCGGACGAGTAAATGGGCTGCCTGATGGTAAGTGGTCACCACCACCACCTTACGAAATATTAACCTCTTCTTAAAACACCAATGGGCCACCAAATATGTGAACTAAGATGTGATGTCCCTTGTACATGTAATTAGACTTACCCTTCAAACCACAACGATACTGGTTAATGCCGTTTAGCGGTAGAATATATGTGAGTGGTTGGCACCTACCCAGATTGTCGTTTAGAGGTAGAAAGGGTATCACCTACCAAGATGGGTTCGCTCAAAGCAAGTTTATTATAGTTCTCTTCTTGTAGACGAAACATCGACTGACATCGCATAAATAAAGGCGGTATTAGCCAAGAGTAGAAAGCTACAGGACTTCACACTGTACAAATAACTATAGGTTTGTAGGATTTTGCTGAACCATTTAAGGCTTGCAATTCACAGCTAACATTCCATGTGTCTACTGTCATGCTACATCAACCAGTCGATGTCATTCACTGAATAGATAGGCTCGATTGTTGTGCGACTCGTATTTATAACATTTATGGCTATTAAGTTTAATGCGGTCAAACAGAAAATCTGAAATACATATTTTTCCAATTCTTCAATGAATACTGGAAATGCCTAAACGATTGTCGATACGTCTTACGATTTATCCAATAACAGCCTAAATATGTGGATTGTTTCTTCTACTTTGCTTTTTTGGTATGGATAATAATTAACGTATGTCATCTAAACACGTAAAACTTCATAGTTATGACATGTTACGTATGGACCGTTCCTTGGATTAATCACAGCTGCTCCTTCCTCAATAATTTGACGTTGTAGTGCCTATAACTCACCTCAAATAACGGTCTATCCAATGCTATAATAATTATTCTACACAGACGTGTAATTCCTAAGATTAGTGCATTCAATCGTAGAAGCTTTCAGCCCTATAATAGACCAGCAGAACCGGCCACGCGTGTTGCTACATTGTATATTAAATTATGAATATACAAATGTTGTATTGTAATGTTTTGCCAAAACCCTTCTCTGAGTCACGCCGAATATAATGGTACGAATAACACGTCTAAATTATCAGAGATTTTTGCGTGATACTTCTTAAAAAAATGCGATATTTTTATAGTTATAGATAAAGAACTACAAATCCTGTTCCACAACGAAAGTAAAACTTCATATTTGACAAATTCAATCCAAATCATCGGTTAATAATCTGTTTTGAGAGAAGTTTTAGCAAATTATATGATAAGTAGTGGTTTAATCAGATTAATTTAATAAAATTAGGGTAGAACCAACTCAAGTATCAAGTGCTATGTCAACAATGTCAAGTGCTATTTAGATAATTTAAAAAATAATAATCAATTTACCATTTTTATAAATTCTCGTCGGAGAACTTGGCGGCCGGGAGATCACCACCGTTGGCCGAGATGACTGCTGTATTTTGTACAAAGAATTAAAATATAATAATAAAAAATGTGGACGCGTCTTTATCATCTCGTCAATAAAACCAAATATCTTATGAATTAAGTTTATTATTTTATATATCCCGGAGCCCATGTGGATTCTAAATTGCGATATTATCAACAATCATCATCATTCAGTCATCTATTGATTAACTTCTTGAAAATATTATTTATTTTTAAGTACTTGTAATCTAATATTAGATAGGGTTAAATAATTAATTGTTATTGAATTAATTGTGCGACGCGTTTTCACCAACTTCACACATCTCACGAGTGTTTGCCTGAAATTAATTTAAAATTGACAACTTGACTACAGTTACATACATTTTATTATTGTCTTCTTTGCATTCAACGAAAGTAGTTTATAAATATTACCCAAATTCGATAAGTACAGAAATTGCCTACAGCTCCATCTAGCGGATCCTGGCAAAGCTATGAATATCTACGTCTCGACAAATTGAAATTTGGCATTTTGTGAGTATGACCTCAATCAGTCAAGTCATTCAGAAGATACAGTTGCTAAGCTTACCCGTTACACAATCACTAACAACGATTACAAGTATTAAAAGATGAAACCCAAACCTAAAGGTATCCATATGAACCTAAACGCAAACCAAAAATGTATAATTTAAAATTATACATTAAAACTATAACATCAGATTGGGTATATTTTATGTTATCAACTTCTGAATGCAGTAAAGACATCCGAACAATTTGTCATGTCAGTATAAATAGTGTAATTCTTCCATTTAATCTTAAGCATAAATTATATATTTAATAATAATAATTTAAACATTAAATATTTCCTTCTGTACAGCAATCAATCCTATATTTTGTCTCGTAGGTAGTATGATTTCTTTTTATAGCTGGGACTATACGGTACGGCCATCTTACGTTATTACAATTTCTGTGTGCTTTTATTAACAGACATCACAATCTAAAAATTAGGATAATTACCAAGTTATTAGTTTCTTACATATAATAGTAGAAGGGTGGAAGATGTTAGGTAGCCTGTGTTTTCACATGATTGAAAATTTTATGAAACTTATTAACAGTAAAACTTATTAGTCTTATTAGGTAAAAGATGTTTGGATTTATTGATGGATTTTGGCTCGGGTTTCAATGCAGGACTGATAAACAATAATTGTAAACTTACCTCATTGTAAGTTTGGTTTATTTTAAAATAGTAACGAGGCGAATTTACTGTCGTATCTTCTCGCTGGAGGCTGCTTTCTGAAACGCTGATAGAGCCAGGAAGGGAAATATTGCCGATTCAAAAACGCATTATTATATATTTTATTAGAACAAAACGCATTTGATTCGTTTGATTATAATCTAATTCAATGCTTTATTAACTTTTATTACATAAATCAAAAACCTAAAAATGATCGGAAGCATTTCAAATTCTTCGCTGGTTCTCCAGTTTTAACAACTAAGTTTATTATTACCACTCCAAAGGTTTCATAGCATACCTTGAGAATGAAGCGATGGCCTCTTTATAACATTTAAAACTGCCGTGAGTGTGCATAATTGTCTAACTACAAAATACATACAATGAAATAATACCACATTAAGTTTCCGATAAAACAACTAGAATTAATAATCACTACAAAGATAAACTAAGATTTTTGATTGACAATGCATACTTTTAAGAATTTATTGTAAACTTTTAATGTTTTTTCTTTATTGAAGATAATATAATGAATATAAAATTAATGAAAAATAATGGTCGCTCATTGAATTTTCTATGATAACGCCTGTATACATTTTCAAGGCAATGAACTAAGTTCGTCGAATGCTTCTAAAAAATGCAATGGTGCGCAGATTATAGCAGAACAGAGCCAGGAATACCAAAAAATGTGTTTTGTCAGTGAAAGAATTTCGCAAACGGGGAAGCCATAGTAAATGATCGTTTTGCACAGAAATACGTCGAGTGCTCTGTTCAAGGATTAAATAGATCCGTGGCGGTGGAAACCGTCAACAGCCTCGAGCCTAAAGGGTATTTTATGGTATAGTAAGCGGTCACCACCGCCAATAGACAATGGTGCTGTAAGAAATATTAACCATTGCTTACATCGCCAATGCACCACCAACCTTAACTCAAGGAATTAAGATCTTATGTCCCTCATGCCTGTAACTACAGGTTACTAGGTTAGGTTACTACTGGCTCACTCACCCTACATACCGGAACACAACAATACTGAGTAGGAACTGCTGTTTGGAGGTAGAATATCTGATGTGTGGCTGGTACCTAACAGCAAAGCCTCACCACCAAGAAATACTCAAAAATACTTTATAAGTGATTACGTTTGTGTTAGTAGCATTTATTTTCGAAGCTGCATAGTCGTTTGGCCACTAACACTGGAAATTATATCGCATATCGCGAAACTGGGTTAACCAATTATTTCTGTTTCATTCATTTTTTTTATGTTCAAAAGTCTACAAAACAAAATGACAATCACAAAATACACATGATTACGTTTTTTATGATGTAGACACGGCATGCGTTTAAATTTTTACATTAATAGACTTGAACACGTTCAAGTGTATTAATGTGCGCAAGGGCTCCATACTAGGTACACTACAATATTCCAGGATATTTCGAACTAAGGTATTAAATAAAAGAACAGCAACACACGGCTGTTTAAATATTTTTAACTGTCTAGTAATAAATCCAGATAGTATAGATGTTTTTTTCATTATACGATCAACATGTAGCCCATAACTTAGTGATCTATCTAGTATAACACCAACATCACGTATGCTCTTTACTTCTTGTATAGTTGAACTGTCATTAATATAATATGTCACCGACTCAGAAATAACCTTGCGAAAATATTTTATGTAAAAACATTTTGTAGGGTTGATGTACCTACATTTGATTTATGTGGCACCAATCACAAATATAGTTTATATCCGCTTGCAATATTAACTTATCTAAATCACTTTTTTTTACACGATAAATTTTTAAGTCATCTGAAAACAATTTAAAATTTGATTTTATATTAAAGCATAAATCATTTACAAAAATTATAAAAGTAAAGGGCCTAAGTGTGATCCTTGAGGTACTCCTGTAGCTACCTCATTTTCTGCCGACTTGTATTCATACTGACGAATATTAACTAATTGTGAACGGTTTTCTAGATATGACTCAATCCATCTCAATAAAGAACCATGAATTCCTATATGTTCATTTTTTTTCAATATTATCCTGCGGTTCACAACATCAAACGCTTTCGTGAAATCTGTGTATATCGAATGAACCTCTTCTTTCTTATCTAAGGCATCGGCAATTACAAATACATATGACACCAAATTTGATGCTGTTGATCTACCAGCCAAAAATCCTGATTACAATTTATATATTTACGTGTATCGACTAATATTTCTCTATGCACAATGGACTCAAATATCTTACCACAATTTGAAAGTAAAGAAATAGGACGATAAGCAGTTACATCACCCACATCACTCCCTTTGTGGATTGGTATTGTATGAGCTTTCTTCCACATGGATGGGAATATAACCGTCTCCAGCGACTTATTATAGTAGTTAAGGGCTTATACAAATTTTTTGCACATTTTTTAAAAATAATGGGGGTAATTCATCGGGACCGGATGATTTATTCGTATTTAAAGACTGAAGACATCGCAAAACGTCGACTTCTACGAACAATTTACTTAGCGACATAACGTTGCCATATGGATTACTACAATCTAGTGTTGGCTGTTCTGAATATGCATGACTTAAATTATATGTATTTTGAAAATGCTTGGAAAAAAGGACTTCATTTGGAATTGAAGTGCAGTTACTCATTTTACGCTCCAAAAATACCTCGGATTTTGACGTAAAGTATTAGGTGCGTTATTTATATAACTAGTATAACACTCTTATATCAAAAAGTCACATCGTTCTTGTAATATTATGTAACTAAGTTTATCCATTTCATTTTTGTAAGTTTTATATCGTTTATGCTATTTCGCCTTTTCTCGGAGAGCTTTAATAAGAGATAAAGTATACCATACAGGGAAGTTCTCATTCATAAGCAATCGAACTGGAGTGAATTCATGGATAATTTACATTAATTTAGAGTAAAATACTTCAACCATTTCATTAACATTCGCGCATCCATCCCATATGATTGTCCAATCTATAGCTTCTAGGGCAGTATTCAGCGCTTCATAGTCACATTTTGTGTAATTGTATCTTAGGATTTTATTATATTTTACAGTGGCATATGAAGACGCTTGTATTGATATTATAAATGCGAAAGTAACTCTGTCTGTCAGTCGATGTTGATGAAATTTGGTACTCTGTGGTTTGGTTGACTACTTTTTGATACCTAAAACCTGATGGCAAACCCCTAAAATGCGAGCAAAGTCGCGGGTGGCAACTAGTATGTCCTATTACTCGCAGATTGGCATAGGCAGATTTACTTTTACAAAAAATCTTATATTCTCTTTAGTGTTTGATTCAGCTCATACAATTTAACATAATATTTATACAACTAGTTGAAAGTTGGGGGCTCAAAGCTCATGTTGGCGACGTCGCAGCGCCAATTAAAAATATGAGAGCATCGCTTTAAAAGTGTGGAGACCGAAGAGAAGTGATAGATCGATAAAGTCATTTTTTTATATAATATTATAGTGTTTTAATGAAAACATAATCATGATTCTAATTTGCAATCTTAAAAATAACGGTACCTATAAGTTTGAAAAGTTGTTTCGAGCATTTATCGTTTAGGAATAAGCTTCATTATACTATACCATAGTCTTCTATATGTTCTGGTGTGAAGGGATCCCAGGAACAGCCGGGAAACAATCAGCGACGGGCAGGAACAGTAACTAAAGCAACAAACGTGGTTTGGCGCGGACGTCGTCCGATTTACTTTACATATCCTCTTAAAACACCTTTTTGATTTGGTTATGAGTAATTTAAAATTTGCCTTATTAACGACAATTATTATAAATGTTCTAAATTGAAATGTCAGCAAGTTTAAAAAGGGTTTGTTCTGTTATGTAAAGTTGATAATTTATTTATAATTTTTGAATTGACATGTGTAGAATGGAATAGATATTTTTTTATGGAGATTTTTACAAAGTCTTACTTTGAATACCGGAACAGGCGATCTTTTCTAAGGCTATGTTGACCAAAGCTATATTCGAAATACTTTAAAAATTAAAAACAAGTACTAAACTCCACAAAACTAGCTTATTTACATTAGCATAAGTTTCAAAATTACCATGATCTACATAAATTATTTTGTGTTATAATCAATTTAGTAGGAATTGAAAGACTTTTTATTTATATACCACATATATTTATAAGTATATATTTTAATTCTTAATTCATCTTATGAAATAACACAGATTTTTAAAAACATGTAGACTTGATTCTCTAATAGCGGGTACGTAAATACGAAACCCTAGCAGATAATGTGAGCGAGGAAGCGCTGCACATGGCTGGCTGGTTGACCACTGCGGCGACCACCGACCACGTGAGCCGACCTCGACGGACAAATATTACAACATGATTCGACAGAGTGAACTTTACATCAAAGTCTTAAGATATAGAGTATACAAGTAAGATTTCATTGTGGCGGTTAATTTATTATAATAGTTTTAATCAAACAAATATTTAATAAATCTACCTTAATTAGCTAGTACGATCACTTTGGGAGCATATACACACAGATTGATGGTATTACATAAGGTCTACTAAACTATTCGTTGGGTAATATTTAGTACTGTGCTGGGTAAATTAAAAGAAAATTTCAACATTGAGCTTTGTCTCAAGAAATAAACTCGTTTACTCCACTCGTTAGACATCGTTTATCATTAGACAAGTCTTCTTTTGTAATGGAAAGGATCACATAGTCCCGAGGCTGATAATGAGGCTGACTGAAATTCCTTCCACCCTTGGACTAGATACAATCGACAACTAAAGCTTGAGATTTCATGTGTTAATTGACTAATCAAAATCTAATGTATAAAAATAGTTAACAAAATCAAAATTACACAACACCCAGACGGGCGACCGCGTTATCAGCCCCTCGCGATCGTTACCAAACATACATTCTCTAAGACATCAACTTATAGACAAACTTGTAAATAAATTATTTCTTTATGTCAGGAATAAAATACAATTTATACGTAATAAAATCGAAATGATATATTTCGCAAATATTATGCAAAAATCACAGAAAATACAACTTTTCGAGGGATGTACGCAGTACAACGTGCTTGTGCCCGGTTTCTGAAGCATTTTTCGGCAGTTATTTTATTCATTAATAACATCGTAATGTAAACCATTCTCAGTTTAGACTTGAGTCATCTTAACGTGTATGTGTGCCGATTATCGGTACTCTAACTTTATTTGACGTTTCATTTTGACACAAACGATACAACTCTAAGTCATTATGCTTGCTTCGTACATTCTCTTAATAAATTAACAGAAAAAAACCTATATGTGAATATTATTTAAATACCAAAACAAATAATATTAACATAACTCATCAGAGTCTGATTCGAAAGTACTAGAGTTTAATTTTTAAGTATCAGTACCCTGCAACTTAAGCTGCGAGGGAAGACTAAACATATATATATATATATAATTCAACTGCAAAGGAATTACTTTTTTATTATTATTTTTTAAATATTCCACAATAATAAATATAAGAGAAAAATAACCACAGAGCCGCTACAATAACAGCTTGTAGTTGTTGACTTTTCATTAGTGTTTTTATTTATAAAGCTGTTGAAACTATTCCTTCACAAGACCCATCTAGAGGGACACAAGGAACTGGCTATCGGTTCCACTGTTATCGAATTGCTAACCGACGTCAGTCTATTACACAACTTATTGAACTACTATAATAGTTAGTGACAATTTAACTGGGAAATTCAAAAACCGGGCGTTAGAACACTCACAGAAGAGAGGGGGGCACTTTAGACTAAACATTTACACATACAATCAGTTTATATCGTGTTATTATAATTGTGAAAATCACATCGAATATATTTTATTTACACGACGCTGCAACTTAATCTTTACATTTCAAATAAAATATAATAAAACCGTATATTTTCAAACATACTAAACTCATACAGCATTAAAATTAACGTTTGCTCTTTATTAAATAAATTCAATTATACTTGAAGCCTTATTTCCCTTTGCGGCTAGAAAACGATAAATAAAATTATGAAATGTTTTCGTTAAAAAACTGATAAGAATAAGCGCTGATAAGATTAAAGTGAATATACTTTTGGATAGATTCTCTATTAGACACATTAAATTAGCGCTGATATTCTACGACTAACCTACGAACGCCTATCATATTATATTAAAGACAATGCTCTATCTCCTTCGAATTCATATTTTAATAGATAAACTGTGAAATCAATATAAGATGACATATCGAATTCGAAATAAAATATACTCCGCTAAAAATTTAGCTAAGATACTGCAAAGGTTGCTTAACAGTCGATTTTATTAAATCAACCCCAACAGTACGTAGGCTCATTTAAAAATTTAACTAAAATATACTATAAAAGATATACAATATTTACAAAACTGAAATTAATTAAACTTTAGATTAAAAAGTTTCTGGTCGTAATGTCATAATAATGACATTCATAAACAACTAGAATATTATGTACAAAATATTTACAAAAAGTCATTATCATACCCTATATAACGTAGCCTTACTCGAGCAAGTGACGTTTCTCATCGCCGCTGCGCTTGCGCCCTTTCGCATGAGCTAACATAGTGACGAGTTTCTTGTGACTATCGCCGACTATCCAACCGTGCTGCTGGGGGTGCTCCTGCTCGTCCTCGCCCGCCGACCAGTAGTGAGGCGGCGACCGCGGCCTTGCCGGCACGCCACTTCCTGCGCTGCGATTACTGCTATCTACCCTGCTTTCATATTCGTGTTTCTTTGAAGAAACCTGCCTGCTCGCCTTTCGATTGCTGCTCGACTGACTATCTCTCTTCCTACCTTTCTTCTTGCGTCCGCTACCAGCGGCCACAGATTCGGCACTGTTAGGTCGTGGAGGAGCACCGTCCGGTTCGGATTCGGAGCTCCAAGTCTCGGCTAGAACATTTTGCTTCCCAACAGTACATTTTCTGCGTGCTCTCTGTCTTGCAACTCCAGCATCTTCCGACAGGATGGGGTCGTAGGAGTCCACGTCATAATCATAACTGTCATACTTGGGTGTTTCTTTCTTTTTATTATCTAATTTATCTTGGTAAAACAAAGCCTTAGATTTCGTTTCCTTGTAATCAAATTCATCACTTCGTCTACGTAGAGTGTCATCTGTATCTGCCGCAGTTAGATTTTTATTGCTTGATTGTAAAGGTTCGTATTTCTTTGAATGTACCTCGGTTGGTGATTCAATTTTTTTATGATCATCGTTTCGTTTCGAGGATACATGGTGTGAAATTGAAATTGGTTTGATATTTGGCTCCAGTTTTCTTGGGGGTGTTATAGACTTACGCCTTGTAGAAAATGATGCCAAAGATGGATGTAAAGTTGGTGAGGGTGTACTGTACTTTTGAGTTAATCCAGGTTCACTTGACAGAGTCAATGCGTGATCAGATCGTTTCAAAGATTTGTTATAACGCGATTGATCTTCTTTTTGAGGTGATATGCTAAGATACACCCGTGATGGTGGAACTTCGTCTTTATCACTAGACACTTCATCATTTGTGTCTTGAGAGGTTTTAGGTTTATTTTCTAGTAAACTATCAAACAATTGGTCTAGATTAGCTTTAGGCTTTACGATTTCTATACTTTTTGGGCTTTTTCTTTCAGTGCGCAAAGCGTTATTTTTGAATATTTTTCCCATTACTGCATTTTTCTCCGTTGCTTCTTTTCTTTTGATCAGAGTCGAAGTTTTGTTGTGTTCAGTGTTTCCTTTTCCATTTCCTAATTCACAGGATAGTATACTGTTTTCGGTTTCGTCATCACTACAGACATAGTCATCTGACATATAAACGAAGTCATCACCGTCAGACCCGCTTTCGCTCGATATTTCAGCTAATTCGGTTTCATTTAGTGTTTTAGATGTACTAGGTAATTGTTTATTGTTAATGCTTTTAAGTCTTTCCATAAGAGTCGATGGTCTAAATTCAAATACCTCAGTGTCTTCGGTGTCCATAAACTCGTAGACGTCAACTTTTTTCTGGGATAATTCTTTTGTGCAATTATTACTTTCACGGTAGTTACTTTTTTCGGAATTTGTTCGTTCTCTCTTCTTTTTAGAACCACTCTTTCTTTTTTTCCTGTGAACTTTTTCAAGTGGTGCGATCGCTGGCATATTAATATCCGATGTTTGAATTGGCACCTTGACACCATCGAATCCTTTTAAAGCAGCCTTGGTTGGGACCGTGTTTTGCCCCTTCCTATTGTTCACTTTTTTCTTTTCTGATTTTTTTCTATTTTTGTAACTGCAACAATAAATATAAATGAAACACTTAAAACACAACAAAATCAGTTAATTAGTCAACAGAAAATAAATATATATGTATTTATACTATATAGAAACATAAGTATAAATTTAGGTATATTATAATATCTAATTATTATGTTTAATTTATAAAAGGTAATAACAAAAAATATTTTACCTGGCATTCAATTCGACGTGTGTTTGATTTTGTTTGGCAGCTGCTGCTTGAGACCGACACTTTCTTTTTATCTTATCAAATTTGTCTTCGAACATATCTATGTTTTCGATGACGTCAGGATATAATTTGTCTTTAACTTCAGTATTCGGTTTATAGTTAGATCTATTAGTCTCTTCTGTTATTTCATAATTGGATAAAATAGTTTGCGAATCCGTTATAGTAGTCAATTTTTCCGGTGATTCTAACTGATTACTAGTTAATGGTCCTTTAAGTCCATTCGCTTCTTTTAGGTTGGATATTAAATCGTTTTCTAAGTTTCGAACTTCCTCACTTTCCAATATCTTTTTAGCTGATACCGAGTCCATTTCCTCGTCACTTTTTATAGCACATCTGTCATCAAGAATACTTTTTTCTAACAATGCTAACTCTTCTTGACATGCCTGTTCACAATTAAAACTATTACATTGACGAACTCGTTTGACTGGTTCACCTTGATTTTGATGAGACTCTTTTAACATTTCACAACAATCTATAAATAGTGCCTCATCACGACTTAAGCTTCGACGAGAAAGTTGTTGCTCTCGAATAGTTCTTTTTACGTCAGCTAAAATTTCTTCAATTGTTGGAAGAACAATATCTGCAGTCGACAAACAATTTTTTTTCCGTTTCGCTATTTTGTTTTGAAGCACTTTTAATCTATTAAGTTGCTGCCTAAAGGCGAGCAAATAGTTAGGTTCCTCTTCAATAATTACTACTTTAATTTTTAATTCAATTTCACCAAGTCTTGAAATATGATATAGAGATAACAAATGTCTTACATAGTTATCCCACCTACGAAAAAATTTTTTACAGATATTACAAAAACTAGGTTGAATTATAACGGTGGTTTTCTTTTTTCTTCCTCGTTTTGTAGCTTTTTTAGGAGGTGAGACGATACATTTTGATTTTCTTAATGATAACGCCTGGTCCTCTTTATTATTATCATTTACAGATTTTTTTGTCACACGTTCTGTGGATGCATAATATATTTCATCATTTTCAATTAAATTGTATGTCTCTGAAATTTTTTTAGTTGCCAATAAATTAGATTTTCTTGGTTTTCTTTCGGAGAAGAAACCGAAACTTTCCATAAACTGCTCGGAACGTAGCTCTTCTTCATTTTGTGTCTTGTTAATACTATTTTTTAAGTCGTTGTTGTTTATAGATTGGGTTTGCTTATATCTTTTGCGAGTTTTCGACTTTTCCTCTGTTTTACCGTTTTCTTCGCTACTAATAGATTTTTCCAGCCGTTCTGATGTAGGTGATATTTCCCTGAGCTTTTTCTCCTTTTCTTGTACATATATTTTTAGTGGAACATCGCTTTTTGAAGATGCATCAGAATCACTGCTGCCATCTTTCGTATCAACATTAGAATGATTATTATATTCAACTGTATTTTTTATATCTACATTATCATCACTGACATCATCAATGAGGGCTTTAGCCTCGGATGGTAATATATCAATTATAGCTGAAGGAACAGTTTTACTTAATTTTCGAGTCTTAATTGCAACTACCGATTTCGATGCGTTGAACTGAATTGAAGAAACGTTTATTCTAACAAATGATTCGGTTTTATCGATCACATCTTCTAAATCTTCAATCTTATCAATATCGTATGGGTCGTAGAACTCCGTTCCAGAAGATTTTATACAAACTGACTTTGATCGTGTTCGCCTTATTGCCTTATTGTAACACGTTGTATTTCGTGTAGCGCCTACTATAGGGAAAGAATCCATGTTTTCCTTCAGTTTTATTTGAGTTTCAGTAATTTTTATGTAATTTTTACCTTCTGTATGTGACACTACGGTGATTTCATCGTTTAATTTAGGTTTCTTTAGTTTCAAAATTGGTAGCAATTCATCTCTATTAGGAGAATTAGATTTTCGTTTTTCAATTGCTTTTTTAGTAATAACAGTGCTTGGAATATCAATATGATCACCACGTGAATCTGTTGAGTTCGTAGTTATATTTTTTGTGTCATTAAGTTGAGAAGTCACTAAAATTGACGAAACTTCGCTATCAGGTGTTTTATTATTAAGTTCTAGGCATATTATCTTTTCATTTGCTTCTTGCTCTTCAGGTTCTTCATTAGTTATTTGAACATTCGTTACGGACTTTTTCTTTTTCAATCTCTTTTTGGATTGTGGCGATTTTTTTCTTTTATTACATTTAATTTCATCAGTATCATAATTATTAAATTCACTATCACGACTATTATCCAGTATATTTTCATTAGAGGCTTTTGATATAGATTCAGAAATTTGGTTATCAGGTGTAGTAGTCAAAACTGGTTTTTTATGATTTTCTTCATCTTGCAAAAGTTTTGAAAAAATTAATTGCTTTTTTGTTAATGGAGCTCTTGGCTCTGTAGCATTTTCAGTATTTAAAGAATTATCATTCAAAATAGATCTACTATCAATAAACAACGATTTTCCTCGTCTACTTCGTCGCAGAGGTGTCAGGTTCGTTTCATCTGTTTCGGTTTCACTTTTATTTTCAACAAAGTTTTCCACAGCTGCTATGGTATGACAAATATTTTTAGACTCCTTCATTTTAATGACATTAGCTTGATGATTTTTTATGTCATTAATTCGAGTTTCATCTATTTTTACTTCTTTAGAAGATACATCTTTGGAAAAAAGTTTCTCACTCTCTATAGCTTCAATATCATCCTCACACATCGAATTGGACGTTCTCATAAGTTTATATTCAGTTGAATCTTCTGTAACATGTTTCTGGCTTCCAATATTTGCTTCGAAATTAGATTTTTCCTTGATTACGTTTTCTGAAGTAAGGCAATCACTACATGAACTATGCAGTACTTTTGCTTCTTCTTTTCTTGCAGTTGTGTTCGATATAATTTCTTTCTCCCTTTCTACATTGATATTCATTGGTGTTGATCGATTATTATCTGGTTCAATTTGTTCAGATTTAGCTGTATTATCGGAAACCCCCGTATTTTCTTCACTATCCGCGTTCATATTGTTTTCTGTATTAATTTCATTCTTACTCTCAGCTTTCCTGTTAAGCGGTGGCCCCTGTTGTCCGACATAGTTGGTGCTCTCTATAATATTGACGCGACGTCCTTTTCTGCCTTTTTTTCTAGAAGGTAATTCAGACAATTTGTTTTGCTTCTCATTCAATTTTATTTTTTTTGTATTATTACATGCATCGTTAGAACTTTTT
The DNA here is from genome assembly GCF_037043105.1 of Vanessa tameamea. Classification (NCBI taxonomy): domain Eukaryota; kingdom Metazoa; phylum Arthropoda; class Insecta; order Lepidoptera; family Nymphalidae; genus Vanessa; species Vanessa tameamea. The sequence goes on from NC_087341.1 coordinate 16,447,934, forward strand.
GGCAATTGTGATTCACTTAAGCTGCCCATTTCGGAAGATGCGGTTTTGTTAAACGACACTGGGTTTTTTTGGTCGGACGACTTATCCAATGATATTTCAACTTCTTTTGTTGTATTTATCTTTTCATATGTTTCATCCTCGCGAGATGCATTTAAAATACGACGTTTTTGTTTCACAATAACAGCTAAAGATACGTCATCTTCAGAATCATCATCTTCTACGGTAAATACTTTTTTTGAGCCCGGTGATATGGAACATTCAGTCTTAGTTACTATTTTGTCTTTAAGAAATCCATCACGGTTCGATCCGTTTGACTGAGAGCAGTAATCTTTTTCAATATTTTTCGAAAATCTTACATCAATCGCTTTTAACGAAACGGGTAGTTTTGATGATTCATTGCTAAGAGCATGGTGCATATTATCTTTTGTTATTATTTCATCTTTAAAATTTGAATGCATATCCTTCAAAAGCGACGAAGTTACTATATTTTGCTTATCAGGTAAACTATAATTTACATCATAACCCTTATTTTCATCGGTCGCTTTATCTACTGGCATTTGTATATCATTTAAAATGCGTTCTTTTGGACACATATCACTCCCCACCTGGACTGTTGGAGACGCCCTTATAGCTGGACGATGTTGAGTGCTACTTATTTCATCTTGTTGGATAGCCATCGTTACTTCAGAACTTTTATTTTGAAGTTCCTCTTCAACTAAGTGAGAAGTACTATCAACATGTTTTTTTGCCAGTGTATTTTCAGTTAAAACTGTTCGTTGTCGTTCAGATGAAGTTTTAATACGGACTGCCCTCAAACTCGCAGTTTTGTCACTATTCGTCTTTAATGCTTTGGATTTAGGAGCAGAACTTGGCATGTCCTTTGAGCTACGAGTTAAATTCGCGTATGGTTCCACATTATACGAAACATCAGGAATGTCTGATGAAAAGTCATCACCAGTCAAATCAATTATGCGATCTTGACGATTATATTCATCTAATGCTGTTGGATATGAGCCGGCTTTTAAGTTTTCACTAATTAAATTATTTTGAGGCGTTTGTTCATCTGTTGAAATTCTAGACTTTCTTCGATATTCTATCGATTTAATTTCATTATTTTCATGGGCTTGATTTGAATGGCGATCTGACAGTTGAGGTGTAGGCGGCGTTAAGAGTATAGAACTCGAAACTGTAGGTGATGTTTCTACAAATTGTAAAATTTGAGAAGACGTAGTTTGGTTTGGTAATAAAGGTAGATTTTCGGATGATTTTAGGTCACTTTCTGAATGATTGCTAATAAGTGACGGTGACGAAGAATTAGCGGAGATACAAGTCGAATTACGCCTCTCACTTCCAGTATGTTGAGGTAACACAGGCGATGTTGATGACGATACATATTGAGGCAAAACATTAAGAAGTTGAATGCGATGGTCTGCAGGCATTGTCCCTAAAATTTCTACAAGCTCTTTGGGTAACATTGCTATCTTTTTAGCTGTTTCTGGATCCTGGTCTAAATTAATATTATTGTAATTTTCTTTTAAAGTCTCCACATTACAATTTTCCATATCTATTCTATACGCAGAAACAGGGCTTTTTTCCCTTGATAAATCATTCTCACAAGATAGCTTTCTGTTGTTAATATTATTAGATTTATGTCCTAAAGGAGAACTTGATTTACAAACAACAGTTGTTTCATTTGCTGGCCTAACTGGCGGGTAGGCTTTCGATGTAACACTTACGTTGGCATTCGTGTTTGTACGTGAGGATTCTGCTTCTTTATATTGCGATAACGTACAAGTTTGCTTAGTATTTTCATATTCATAATGGCTCGGTACTAATTCACGATGCATTAAACTGCAAATTGTCCTCTCATCAATATTTTTAGTAGATAAGCTCAGTGGCACATCGCTCATTAAGTAAGTTACATCATTGTGATTACCACATTCTTTTATCGACGGGCAATTAATCGATATTGGTAAGTCACATGGTACAGAAGATTTTGATACTAAGCTTGCTGTAGGCATATTTTGTGTTTCATTTAATAAAGGTTCAGAAAACGTGATGATAGTTCTTGGTTCTAATGCAGCTGCTTGGATTGGAACTCGCGTGGTACGGTTGTAGTGAGGGCCTATAATTTGACCAGAATCTATGGAACTTAGATGTGCTTGTGCGGCTATACCATCAATAACAGGTCCTATTTCATGATTATTTGTAACCACTGCTTCTAAATATTGAGGCATCCTTTGCTCGTCTATATAATAATTATTATGTACTGTATCTTTATTAGTATTAGACAAATCAGCTGGAATTTCTAAATCATTATGGCCTGATTGTTTGTTGATGCTATTTGAATGTGTGCAACTACGAATGTGTAACTCTTGTGAGATGGAAACACTTGAAATATCTGTTCTACTCCCAATTCTCCGAATAGATAAATCAGTAGGTTCTTCAGTATTCAGATCCTCTCTTTGGGGAACAACCATACACATATCACGTATATGGGTTGTTGGGTGTGATAAATCTTCAATTATATTAATTTCTACAGTGCTGTCATGTGTATAAAGCCTCCTTTTTTCATAAGTATCCATCAACATGTCGTTGCTTCTCATAGACAAATCTGTTGGTAAGCAGTCGTCTGGTTCATATATCCAACTTTCGGGGTGTCCATAAGATAAATCAGTTGCATTGTCCTCTAAGTTATTACTTCTGTCTGATAATGATGTTGTTGTGTGTGATGGCAACAACTGAGAACTATTATTAACGCGTAGGTCTACCACTTCATCATTATTAATGCAAAGATGTTTTTCAGGTACAACAATATTCACATTTTTATTAGATAAATCCAATGTTTCATAACTATCATAATTTCCTCCACAGTATGTTTCTTCCGTAATGTAGTCTTCCAAGTTAGTTGTTTTGTTTGAGAGGTCAAGGGGTGCCGTCGACGTTGAATCTATGTGCATATTATAATGAACAGGAAGTATATCATAATCGTTACCGTATTGCATCATGGGAATATTTGGACACATGTTTGAACACAACTGCTCTTCTGACATATCACTCGAATGTAATATTGTTTTTTCCACACCAACTTCAGTTGTTTTATCTTCTATCCTCTCTTGAACATAATAATGATCGATTTTTTCATTCGTTGTAGCCATGTTGCTAATTACTGTGCTATGATCAAAATTTCTTTCATTTAGTTTTTTTATAGACTGTGCATCGACATCTGATATTTTTTGTTGAATATTTCCTTGAGAACTATTTATATCTGTAACTTTTTTTTGTCGTGTTCTTGTAGTAGTTTTATTTTTAGGTTTTCTCATACTATTATTAGAAGTAGATCTCGTTGTTGGACCGTCTTGACGACTTTTTCTTGATGTTTTATGAGTAATTTGAACATTTGTTGGTACATTAGGGTATTGGTGATCCGGTAGGTTTTTAAGATTTCTATTACTTTTAGACAACATTTCCAGATTCATTGCATGTTGTAGTAATAACTCTTCTGTTGAAACAACAGATCTTCGACGAGTCGATTCACGTTTGTTGTACCTTTGGCTGCTTTTATTGGTAGGTAAAATTTCTTTATTATAGTAAAATTGATTCCAGTATATAAAATCATTATTTGGTTGAACATCCATGATTTTTTCACGGCGAGAACTATGCCCATGTCGTGTTGAAGATCGACGTGTTACACGACTGCTAGTGTCATAACTTAAAGGAGTATCTTCCACAGTTCTATTAGGATAAAACAATTGCATTGACCTTTGTGCAGTTTCTATATTTGAATCAGTTGTTGACCGTCTACGCTCGATCACAACTGGTTCTGGCCCTAAGGGCTCGTCGCTGCCACATTGTACGGATACATGTCCTGGCAAAATATTAGAATTTGGTTCCACTAATTTATTTCTAAGCATTGCAATACAATCATTTAATCCTTTACGAGGTTTGTTTAATTTGTTTCGTTGGAAACTCTGTGCATCTAATACTTCTGAATGATTGAAATGTAAAGGAGGCTTGTCCAACTTAGTTACCACAGCTTCATTTTCAAAAAGCATTCGTTGACCCGATGGCAAGTGTTGAGTGGCATTATTACATTCTTGTTGAACTAAGAACAAGTGGTGAAACTGAACAGATTTATCATGAGTCTCAGAACTTGCAGTTAAGCGAGCAATAGAATGCTTTAAAGGAACGTTCTGAGACGGAGCAAAAGAGTCGCGAGAGTTACTATTTTGTCCACTACAACCTGGATTTTGGCCATCTTTGTTGTTCGATCCACTATTGCGATTTCCGTGTTCTCGTGAGTTAGATGAACCGTCGTTAATATTTATTCTCTCCGAACTATTATTGTTGGTGGACATTTGATTTATTTGGATATTATCCTCATTGTCTGGAGGTTTCAAAGGTAAATCTGAGCACTCTATCAGTCCATCGCCTCTATTATTTCCATTTTTTTCTTCATTTCCGTCAGTGCCATCATTTCCGTCCGTTCCAACATTTCCGTCAGTACCATCATCTCCGTCAGTTCCACCAGATCCATCATTTTCTCTAGTACCACAAGTTCCGTCAATTCCGCCAGATTCCGCTTCTTTAGTGGCGAAGACTTTTTTTCTATTCTTGTTTATAGTATTTTTTTTTATCAAAGAACTTTTATGACTTAAGATTCCTGATGATGCTCTTTTCGCCGAGTGGGTTATAAGTTGAAGAGCTTTATTATCAGGTTTTTTCAAATTGCTAGTACTCTTTTGCCGGTCTTCATTATTAGAATTACTCGTTTGCGGCAAGTCACTCGATTTTGGTTTTTTTGTCATCTCATCGATCGCTCTTTTCTTAATAACCATTTTTGACCGTTGTTTGCTAAGCTTTCTTCGGGGACGTAAAATAGGATTTAAGGGATTTACTATCGCTCGATGACGTTTAGCCGGTAAATCTGCTAGCATTTTTCTTATAGTTTCAGCTGAAAAAAAAAACATAATATTATTGACAGATTTACGAAGTAATTTCTATTAAAAAAAAAAAAAAAATTATATTACTATTACTTGAGAAACAAAACTTACCGTCTCCAACTTCAGTTTTTATTTTTGGTCTAGGTCTCATATGCGTTTTTCTGTTATGCCTAGAATGTCGAATATCTTTACGCATTTCTTGTCGTATAGTATTATCTGGAAGACGAGGACGACGCTTTCGAACACCAAATGGACGATATCTACATTTTCTTCGCACAGTTGGTGTGTCACCTGCACAATCTAGCATATGCTGATGCAGATCTTCCAAAGACACTCCCTTTCTACATTTTGTACATTCTCTGAATCCTCTAAGAGGCCGAGTTCTGTTATTCAGCTGACTTGGAGGCACATACAAATGCTTTAAAATATCCGAATTTAATAGAACTTCGCCAACTATTTCATAATGTTGTATTTGCGCATTAGGATGTTGAGTAGAAATATGAGACGAGAGAGCTCTAGAGTCACGGGTTTGCGCTCCACAAGCACAACAAACATAGCACCGCGGCCTCACCCACTCACCGCTTAGAACCGCCGGCTTTAAATCAAAATTAGGTGCATTTGGTACTAAACCGAGGGAAGCAGGAAAGTCTGAGCTATCACAAGTTTGCAATGTCGGGCCAGTATAATTAACTACCTGAGAAGACGAAGTTGGAAGTTCTCTGCTCTCTAATATTTCTTTCAATTCGTTTCCAATAATGCTTTGTTTCTCGATTCTTTTCTCTAGGGGTGACGTGGTAAATTTTTCTTCAAATTTACGTCTCATGCAAAGTTGAGTCCATATGTCTAAACTGGAAACCAGTGTAATAATGCAATTGTTAGTGTGAGAGTCACGCTTTATTTGTTCGGGACTCATTAAGTTTTTGTCACTTTCAAGATTTTCCCATTTCCATTTATGCTTTGGCGCAATACTTCTTGGCATATAGCCATCAAAAACGTTCCTAGAAAACTGATCAGATGCTAACAGAATAGGAAATCCTTCTACTGTATTAATAGCAACACTATTTTTCGCTTTTCTTGTTTTTATAGTGTTTTCTGGATCTGGATTAAAGTTAAAAGAACCATCGAGAAATTTAGCTAAATTCTCCTGAACATTACTAGCCACCTTTGAGTAGAAACTTGTGTCAAAACATTTTTCAAATTTTTGATTTGAATCGTCAATATGTTTTAACCAATCTTTTCTATTATTTTCTCCAGTCCTCGGTGATCTGTGGACTACTCCCAGTCTAGATAGTATTTGATCAGCGTCTGTATTGTGAAAAGAGAAATTGGGTGGTATCCTCTTATTCCACTGCAAATCATCTAGGACGATAATTGCATTCTTTTCGATTCCATTGACACTGCCCAAACTTTTTCCAGGTGGCAGTATTAAATTAGTCGTTATGTTATCTTCAATATCGATTGGGTCGTGAGGATGTGAAGGCTTAAGTTCACATGATATAACGATACCGTTAAAAGCATGTCCGGAATAATTTTTATCATCGTTTTCAAACTCTCTATCATTAATACTCCGAGCCTTTTGGCCCTTTTTTGGATTCGTTTTCTGGCGCAACTTGTTACGGTATGGTAATTTAGGGTTTTCACATACATTAAGCTTATGCTCTGCTAGTTCCGTAGTAGAAGGGAATCTAGTGTGACAATCATAACAAGCGAAATATTGATTTGGATGGTTATCGACCATGTGCCGAATAATATCGTTACTATCAGATTCCGTGTGGTTACAAAACAAGCAGTTGATGACGTTATCTTGCTTTGTACTCAAAATATGAATGCGTCGAATATGTTTAGAGACAGCTTGTTTAGAAAAGAAAGACTTATCGCAATAAGTGCAAAGAATTTGCGGAGCAGGTGAATCAGACTTGTCAGTGAGATCATCAAGTTTATTTGGAGAGACTTTGGACGGGGTGGTAGTTTTTTTAGGTTTGTCCTGAGCAGATTTAGTATCCAGTTTGCGTATATTCGTAGTTGTTAGAGGACTGGGGATTGTAGATTTTCTCGGTCTCAACCTTCCATTTAAACCAGACGATGGTTCATCTTCACCCGTACTCATCGTGGTCAATTCCAGAATTCTAAAAATAGGAACAAGTGTAAGTTATTTTTAGGCCAGAAATACTTCATTGAATTGATCTCGGTAGAAGGTATTGTTTGCTTATATTGTATGGATATACATAAATGTAATCTGTGTTATTTTTTTGGTCTAATTTATCTACTCATTATTTGATTTCATTTAAAATATGTATTGTAGTCATCCTCTTCTTACCCAACGACACCAGGAAAATATAAAAAAAAACTAACTTTAAAGTAACCGTCTTGTCCACTGGTAATAAATAAATGTGATTTCAGCTTTTGACAATTAGTTGTATAAAAAATAACTAAATTAAAAAATAAAATAATTGCACTTTTCACAACGAACAAAACGCGACTGAATACATACAATGCAAACGTGAATGTGCGGATTTCAATAATTGTGTTGGTATAAAGCATTAATTTAAATTTTCGAGATAAACCGAATGAAAGCAATCTTGAATTGTAGTTTCTAAGAAGCTGGAGAACATTTTGGTATATGATTTGCTCTTATTTAAAATTTTGATTTCTTTTGGAAAACAGTTAAAGTTAAGATCAATATTAATCAATTTAGTTCTATGTCGCTAAGTTAATTAAAATCCCATGTCGCTGCGTTTTTGAGTGAAAACGCTTCAAAACTTATAAAAAAGGATTACTAATTATTTGCACATCGGCCGCCGAGACTGATGGTTTAAAAAATTTGGGAAACAAAAGATATTTTATAAGTCAGACACCCAGGGTTTGCATAAACTGAAAAAGACGTAAGTCATTTGCTCATTTTTCTAGTTATGACCTTTCGATTCAGAATGGCTACCGGAAAAAAAAAATATTAGGCAGACATTTGGCTCACTAAATTTGAACCGTACAAAGTTATTTGCTCCAAACGATTGCTTATTTAACATTAATATTTTTTGTTGGTATATTTATATGTAATGCTTGCAGCAAGTAGTATGAAATAGACATGGGAAATTTACAGTCTTTCTCAATACCACCATTCGAACAATTCAATTCCAATTAGAGGTCCTATTCATGTCCCCATTTTTACAAATTCAAAGCGCTGCCAATTGACAATGTTGCGCTCCGAATGTAGTAGGCGTGGTCATTAATGTTTCTTATTGCACTATTACCATTCTCAATGATAAATGTACCACATGAGCATATCATATATTAATTGTGTTCACCAGCTCGCTAACTATAGTGACCAATAAGCCCCAAGGCTTTTCAAACAATTTGTAACAAACAATTACTTTTTTTTAAAATTACATTTGAATGATCCCATCAAACACTAACAACAGAAATACGCACTGCTTATAAACTGCAAGAATAACTTAATTCCAAAATATGACTAATTAAAGTATATAAAGTATTTTTTTTTATATTATACTTTGTTACTGTTATAAATACTATTAACAAAATAATATATCAATAAATACATATGTGTCTGATAGTCAGTGGTCGAACAAATCATATTCCTCTTAACCTAGAGGTCTATAATAAACTGTCCCATCTCGGATCGAAAATACCAATAGCAATTGACAGTTACATCCATCCCGATTGCTTGAGTTCAACAGCATGGACTAATTAATTTGCTATGGTTACGCGAAGGCATCGCGCTTTCATTAGCTTGACCTGTCTATAGTCTTTAGCTTTCTTCCAGACGGTGTTAACCTACATTCTCCACGAGCACTCATTTAGTATTCAATGAAACGTAGGGTTGGTCGAATCAGATCCAACATCACTCAAATACACTGTCTTATTCTTAAAATGTTTGAAGTCCAAAACGAACGCGTTGGGATGTATGTAATGTTCCCTTTTATGTTCTGGATGATTATCAAACTGTCGACGATTATAAATTAAAAACACACGTGCGTCAAGAGTGACTCTAAGGCTCTTTCTCTCAGGTTTTAATATATTTTGATCAATATTTTCTATTCGTAAAATATAAAAAAAATAAATCGAAATATTCAGACCACGCCGTTAAGAAAATTATCTTTTTTTCTTTAAACTAAAGACACATACAAATACATGATATTTGAAACAGATAACAATATATAAACACAATATCGAGATTAAAAAAGTAATATTCGATATACCATGCGAAAGATACAGTGCATGCAACTAACAAATACTAATTGTCGACCGTCTACAGATTCAATAAGTATAGAAAAAATGGTCAACAATAACTGCAACTTCGACATTTTAAAGGATCTGACACACCTGTGGGACCACGAAAAAGTTTCATTAAACGTATGTCTTTGGTACGTCCGTAAGCGGTCGAAGCCGCGTTACTCGGTCAGTTCGGTCGCACAGTTATACTGTGTTTTATCCTTTAAATATTTTCAAATGATCACTATCGCAACCGGTAACATTTATTTATTACACTGCTCATGGGTTAACGAAAGCTATATTCAATGTTCATTTACTTCACTTACCTGCTTCGCACAAACTTAATGTATGGGGTATAATAAAAAACACGATATTATGAATATTTATTGAATTGAAAAACATGTCGTCGTCTCATAAACTATAAATATCAACCTGATGTTCCGACGGTACACATATTTATATTACCTATACTCACATATAAATATAAACAAAAGATAAAAACATAAACAAAAAAAAAATACAGACGAATTGATAAACTCCTCCTTTTTGAAGTCGGTTAAAAAACCTCTACCCCGAATCAACATTATATTAGAGTTTGAGCCGTAATAAGAATCTGAGTAACCGAGAGGGTAAATTTCTATCTTGACTTGACTGCACGGGGAGGGTGGTCGGTCAACGGCAACCACCCAAAATGATATTTATTATGTAAAAATATATTATTATTTATTAGATATTTTAGATATTTTTTGGCATCGCGTACTCTCGGGAACTATCAGCAATATGTACAAAAAATTTAAGTCTCTATAGCGACGTTGACCTAATATAGCTAGAGTTATATATAACATAAATTAAAAAATAATAATAAATGCCATCAATAAAATTGTATTGTTTTCTCTCGGTTTTTAAACGATAGCTAACACGCAGACCCAACGTAGTAATAGCCTAACCTAACATTCAACCTAATAACTAACACGTAATCGATAAAAACCGGTCGATTTTTGATTTCACCCAGAAAATTTCGAAAAACAAAATATAGAGATTTTTGTAATATTCGATCAAAATGAAAAAGTGTCGAATACTAAGTGTTATTATTATTATAAGAAAAATATAATTGTTTTACTAATTTTAATCTATATTTATTTATTGGTTTTCGTTAATTATACATTACTCCAATGACAAAAAATGTCTATGCTTCCATTTCAACACGGAAATAACATATTTATAGCCAATCTAACATATCAATCATTATTAAAAAAAGTTATCTTTAAGAATATAAAAAAAATAGTAAGTTAATATTTTTTTGACGTTTCATTTATTATATATAGATATAGAGAATAGTCTCTACCAAAATGGGCCAATTTGATAGAGAATGGAGAATGGGGACTACATTAATTAATATTCCTGTAACTCAACGTACATGGAGTAGATACATGAATAAAGAGCCTTTTTATTTCTTACATTAAAGAAATACTTTATAAGTATTGCGTAAATTCCGTTAGTTAATTAACTTAAACTAATTGTTAATTTATTTTAAGTTCTGATTTTTTTGTATGTACCCCTAATTTAGTGAAGGCCTCCTCCAAAGATGTATATTTGTCTCCGTCTTCTGCCAAACTGCGCCCAAGTTTGGTACAGCTATTCTTTTATTTTCGTCTTCCCATTGTGATAGTACCTTCCCTCTTAAACCTTTTGGACCTCTCCAAAGGGTTTCTTTTGAGGTCTTTCTCTATTCTGTCAGCCTCGCTACATCACCTGTCCATTTCCACTTTACTTTATAAGCACATGTAACTCAGAGCGTAAGTTGCCGCTTCTATTGTTTTTATTCTCGTCAGGTCTTATTGAATCTAGTTTCTTTATCTTAAGCGTGCTACGGTCTGGGCCTCGCTAGCAGGTCTCGATTTTGTATTATGCAATGGACATAAATTAATGACTGGTTTCATTTAAATTTTATCTGGTAGGAGGCTTTAGTTGTCAAACTCATTGGTATGTTACTTTTGAATATTTCTTTTAGACTGCAGAATTTGTTCAATGGTTTCGGTACTCTTCATTCTATTTTACGATATCGTTGTTATTTTTGTCAATGCTACTTGTTTTCCCAAAAGCATAATTTTTTGTGTATTCAAGTGAATTCTCACCATCTCTTTATTTGTAATTTACGAATAATTCTCATTGTCATAGTAAGAGTGGACTGAACGGGGTGTCCTACGATTTAACTTTACCATAGTGTATACATTCCTCGCACCATTCTTGCTTGTTAAGGACGTTTCAAGACACGTGGTATTATACCATACAGAGGTGCATAGGGAAGCTTGGGCTTCTAACTTTCTCCTACCTATATCATTATTATATTTTCTGATGACCTCCATATAACCTGAGCTGACTCTTCGTGCGTGTTAAGATGTCGGAAGCTTTTTGGTAGTTAATAAATACGAGATACAATTGTCTCTGTAGTACTTGTTACTTATCTATAATGATCTCATTCATCTCTTTTTTAGCGACTGCGAAGATCCTGCAACTTATCCTACATAACTTACCGGTCTATAGTTACTTAATACTTTGGGTCACTCCAATATTGAATACTCCAATAACATTCGAGTTCGACCATTGTGTGACCATTGGTTTTCAGATTTTTGTAAATTCAGATTAAATAGCTTCATTCATTTAGCTTCAAAGCTTCGTATTATGTTGTCCGATGCCGCTATCTCCCGCCGATCCTCGATTTCAGAATAAGCTATTGTTTTAAGGTTCTCTTCGCTGCTTTTTATTTTCAATTATTGAATAATCGATGGCTTATTTTGAATTATTGATTGCTTTTTAAAAAAAATCAGTGCTGTAGTATTCTAGTTTCTTCAATCTTATTATCCAAAATGTATTTGTCCAAAGTTCCATGTAGGCCTTTTTTGTTTTTCCGGCGAGAAGAACAATCATCGAGTCTTTTCATGAGATCTCGTTTATATTGTCCATATTCTTTTATTTAAGTATATTTCTTTAAAACTCTGTAGAATGTGGTGACTTCGAGGGATAGTGATTGTTTTTTATTTTCTTTAATTCTTATCTTCTTCGTAATAAAGTTAATGTGTACGAACCCATAATATTTTAAGTCGTTCACGTTCATCAATTCGCAAAACGCCAAAACCTTGAAAACGCTTGAAACATCAAATTTCTTAAGATTTCATAATACGTTTGTATTGAGGAGTTCTCCTGGCGAACAAATTGGTTAAACAGCGTTGCTGATAAGTTGTCATTATAGTTCTATATTGGTTCTTCACTCTTTAGCTAATCACTCGGCCAATTTGACTTTTACTGTTGGCCATATTAGTTGAGTCTGCTATGGTCTAGATTCAGAGTACCGGTGTAATGGAATATTCTCGGTTGGTTGGACAATCTCGTTTTGCTTGTCACCATCGGGAATCTCTATATCCATGACCGATTAGATTTTTGTTTAGATTTTGTTAGATTTTGTTTTAAGTTTGTTGTTAGGAATCCTTTGTCGACCGTCTTGTAAAAATCGTCTTTTTCTTACTCGCTTGCTGCTTCGATTCATTACATTCCTTGTGGGATTCGTGTACAAGAAGAAGGGCCTCAGTTACTATGTTAACTTGTCTTGATTACTGTTTGTACAAATATTTAATAAATATACCAACGATTTAGTATGTAATATTATTGAAGCCTTCATATATTACTTTAAAAAAAGTTTTTTATTTTTTAAATATAATTACGGAAAAACTTGTCATATAAATTAACATGCTCGATACTTATAGATTATAATCGACGTGAGTAATGTTCGTTCCATCAAACCGAAACGAACGTGTTACCGCAACGCAAAACGATCACTAAAGCTACGGTTACACCTTTGGTAAGAAGCGAGACCGGCAGACCGAAGCGAATTCGCCGTTATTCGAGTATTACAAGTAGCTAAGCTTTCGCTCAGCCACAATATGCGTCGGACTCGTGATGATATCTATTACTTTTTGGTTTCAACGTTGATCAAACGGCAGACTGTATATTATTCTAGTGACATTAGCCGTTCTTGATGCGATTCGATACTGGTTCATCATTCCCAACATGTATATCCTGGAATTTTAGCGAACTTCCATGTGAGAGAGAGAGCAACTCTATGACGTCTATCGGAACGCGCTTCGAAACACAACCAGCTTTTCTGCATTTCTTCGGGAAAATATCCACAAAACACAACAAGGAATACATTTATTTTACGTGTTCGTTTACCAATAAACACGAAAAAGTTGTAACATATACTTATATCTAGGGAAACGGCGACTGGTGGAGGGTGAAAGCTAAATATCCATACAATCATGCAGACAATACCGATATACAGTTTTGTAAGAGTGGCAGGCAGCACCACGTACTCACTTGGTCAACAGGAACAGGCGATCGGGTGAAAAGTCATCTAAACAATCGTCTGATGCGAACGGCAGCGGCTCGAAATTTTTCGACTCTACATCATGCTCACAGCACGTCAATAAATCATCTGGCAGGTATCTGGACCAAAAGTTCACCTATTAACGTATAGGCACAGCCTCGTCAAAAAGCTAAAGAAAAAAGAAAAAAACAAAAATAAATAAATCGTTCAGATGATAAACGTAACGCAAATTAGAGTTAAATAATAATGAATTAGTAAAATAAAATGCATAACAAAAAGTTCGCTTTGCTTGTAAGATACGAAATTAAACCGGTAAAAATCTCTCATATCAAACAGTAATATGTATACAAATGTAACGTAAATGGTATACAAGAATGAAGAAATTTTATAAAGTGAACGGAATTTAAAATGTTTTATAAAATACACGCAATAAACGGACTGGCTGCGTTCAGAAACGGCTCGCCCACCGACCACCCCCTCCGCGCTCCGGCCCACGTGCCCCCACCCCTCGGGCGCCGCTTGCCGCCGCCCACTCCGCCCACAGCGTGAAACCCGACTCCCTATCACCGAATGCATCACACAGGCGCACTAAGCCCTTGTTAAAGTTAAACTTAAATTGATAAATATCAATAACTATGATTATTATATTCAAATCAATCATTTTTCAAAAACGTACACAATACATTCATTCGCGATGGCGTCACGTAGCGGCTTATAATATAAAGTAGAATTAACAGCAATATATAAAATAGCGCGTCAATGTGTTCACAGTAATTATTTAAAGACAAGCCTAAAACACTCAGCATATCGGTGACCTACTTTAATCACACGAATATCACAAAGCAGCGCCTCGCAAAATCTATTGCTGCCATTAGGAAACTATTGCTTTATATTATTAAGGAATTCTTTTTTGAATTTGACGGTAAAATACGACAGTAATTATAATATCCAAATGATATTCCGAGCGGGTCGCTCGAATAACACAAACAATCCGATCAAAGTAGTTTGAAATATGATCTTTACGGCGCTATCATGTGTAATTACAATACTTACTACCTTCAGCCGACACTTGGTTTTTACGCATGGTCAAATATATTTGTCAAGTTTTACAACGATTCAAACGCAAAGCATACATAATATAGGTCATAAATTAAAAGTATCGCATCGAAAACATACGAAATGAAAAAATAAAAAGCCGTCGCTAGCAGCGAGCTCCGGGCGGCTCCGGGCGACTACAGGCACCGGCACGCAACATGTATAAACACTTCGCGCCACGTGCTTTTGTTTATTCGGCGATTGCGGGAATTCGAACGCTTCCATAACTACTATAACTGCCGTTTTTCTGAGAGTATGTCAAAACGCAAATGATAACAAAGTCAATACAGACGACGAGACTTAGTTATCCTTAGATCAGCAGTGGGCAAAGCATTCGTATACATCCGACTCAATTATTTAATTTAATATATTATGATAGTACTCACGGATGCAGATGCGGGGCGGCGCAAAGCGCCCGCCCCCGGTTGTACGCAGAGCCACACGTGGCTCTTCTCAGCGGTGGCCGCTATTCAAAGAACAACTACGAACGACTTCACAGCGGAACCGAGCAACAGCCAGGTCGTTGCAGCACCTGGCTGATATCGGTGGATATCACCTGCAACACCACAGTCTTTCAGGAACCCACACAATTGAACACTTTACCGCGGAACTTGGTCTTTTAAACTATGTATTTACTTTGAAATGTCATTGAATAGCGCGAATCGAAAAAAAAAATAAAACAACATTTTCAGCAAATTTACACACACTTTCGCGTGTACGATTTACTTTATTTAATGTATATACATTTTATATAAACAAAAAAAATTGCGCAAATTTTCTGTAAATTAAAAGGTTGTACGCGAAAATAAAAATGAAATTGACAGCATTTTTAATTGAACTTTTAGAAATAAAATTAAACTAAAAACGCAGTTAATTTACTGCGTTTAAAATAGCACTAATCATTCATTTAATTAATTTTTCAATAAACCGAAAATACGAAAACCGTAATCAACATACACGAAAGCTAGCTACGACGCGCGGTACTTTGCCGAGTGCCGACTGGCGACCGTCCGCGAGCAGCGCTCAGTGATATATGACAGATGAGGCTTGTCTACAGGACGGAGCCTGCGGCCGGGCTGGGCGGCTAGCGTCCGGGGAAACGAGAACTAAAGCCCTAGAGCGCACGAGCGAACTGAAAACTACTTTTTTTTAAACTCCCGGTGCGAGCTGTAATTTACGTAGGTCCCGTAGGTAGATACGTAGGTTGACAATTTTCATTATGATGTCCTAAACAAATGCGATTCGTAACAGAAGTGCATACGACTCGAATCCGCAATTAATGATGACGCTCCGTTTGAATTATATACAACAAATATTACAAGTGTCATTGTTTCAGTGCGTTGGAAATTTGATATACTATTGTAACGTTCATTGCGTTGTTCCCTTTGTGTAGCCTAATTAAACCGAATTCAATAACGAAAGGTTATTGATTACTTGCATTGCGCATGGATGTGTATTCCTAGATTTTCGTCACCTAATGGCGACGTTGCCCCCTCTTTTTTCGAAAATTATGTGCTTTTTGCAATTTAATAATACGAATCGATTGAAACTCATGTTCAGTTCAAAGTAAATTCAGAAATAAGTTTTGCGTATGTGCTACTCGTCAGCCATGTGTGATTTGAAGTTTACGCGTCGAGCAATGAATGTTAAAGTAAGTCGGCGCGGCGCGGCGTCCATGTCTACAGAATCTACAGAATATTCTTAATAAGCGGCATGTTTTAGTATCTTAGTATTGGCTAACATTAAGAAATATATTTTATAAAGTATTATTACGAACGCCGAGTTCAAATTGTTCATGACAATAATCTATTATACTTAAAGGGTGAATAAAACGACGGGTATTGCAGACGATGCACGTTGTCATCAAATACGACCGCGATTACCTTTTGATCGGCAATGACATATCTTTAAAGCTAACGTTTCCGCGCATCGGACCCACTTTCCAGCCCGGGCGGGTGCGAGCAGCACATGGGCAACTCCATACGTCGATTTCAATACAGTTATTATAAGTGTACCAGTTGTGTTGCTGGACATCATATTGCAGTACTTACAAATACGTCTTTACAAATATAAGAGCTTAAATTTTTTGTAGACTTAAATTTACACAACTAAGAGTTTAAAAATAAAGTTTGTTATTATACGGTCTCCAAGCTCGGTCCCGTTTTCATTTCACAATATATGTTCGTAACCTGTTATTTCTTCAACAGTTCAAAGACCTAGTTATTATGTAATCATATAATTGTTCAAGATTTTATGTATAATTAGGCGGTGCGATGCAAAAGTCCGCCAAACAGCATAACTTAGTATCGCTGTGTTCCGGGTTGAAGGATAGTTCAGGCAGTGTAACTACAGACACAAGGGAATTAACATCTTATTTCCCCACGACCCATGGCATCGCATTGGCGATTTAGCGGATGCCAGAATGCCAGTCAACCTACCAATAATGTAATAACGTACTTTAGTACCTACTAAATATAAATCAACTACCTATTTTACTTAAATATAAACAAATTTTATTTTCTTTAGAAATAGATAATATAATTATATCTTAACTTTAAATCAAAAAAACTACAACAACTGTATTCAAGTTGATTTCCCTTACTACGGCATCATCCGCTGTAGACGAGTGCTACGAATATCAACTACGCTGTGGAGCGTCAACGTAATAAAAAAACTGTTTATATGATAAATCCTATAGCTATAGTAAAAATTTGGATTTCTTGAAGATGTAACAAAAGGGAAAATTACAAAAAGGCTTCATCAACTTTGATTCCTACAGCGTTCTATTTGAAAAGTAGATTATACTTGATTTACCAAAACCCACCTTCACTGCACTTGCAGCGTCTGCTTTCAGTCTGCCTCAACGCGGTAAACTCACTACCTACTTAACTCACTTCAATCGGATTTCAAACATAGATAACAATTGTCTAGTCCCCAATAAGATGATCACGTTTTCTGTATCATAGTTTGTAGATATTTGAATATTATCAAACACATAAACATGGGATATAGATCTGGTACCATTCAAATGGTATATTGATTTGTGGGATATTCTGTTTTAATGTACATATTTATGTAGATTTACACATACACGTAAACATAAATAAAATGTGTACATTATTTATTTACTTTATTCATACAATATTACATTCCAATTAAGAAAATAATTTAAAGACATATTCAATTATAGAATGTACAGTCAGAGTAAGAAAACCTTCGTCGGTTTTCAAACTCATTCCTTTATCAAGTCGTAAACTCTTAGTACCTTTTGAATCTAAAGCACTAAATAGACAACTGCATATAAATTTAAACTAACATGCTATGATAACTTGGTTCAAAATAGTCTAACATCTTTGGACTACGTCGTTTCATATCAACATAAAAACTTTTTTATGGCCTAATTAGTCATTACAAGATTTAAATTAGATATCTTCTACTGAATTGTCAGAGTCTGTCATTGTCATATATTTTCTTGCAATATCTTGCAATCTTAGAATAAAAACGCTTGTAATATTATTCGGCCGTTATTTTAAGTGACGGTTAATTTTATGACGTGACGTGTGATGAGTGGTTCCATCGGCACCGGGAAGTGGTTGTGATTCCTTGGCCTGCAAAAGCGGCGGATAAACCCTATCGAAAATCTATGGGGTTTGATGGTGCAACGGTGGATAAATAATAACGATAGAACCAAAGCAGCTGTCGTAGAACATTGCCGAAGTGTCTGGGAGGGCTTCAGAGCAATCGAAATATACTCTCGCCTTGTTGGATCAATGCGACAGCGACTACAAGCTGTGATTGATACGAATGGCGGATACACTCGTTTTAATAAAATATATAAGATTTGTTTAAATGAATAAATTTTACCATAATTACTATTTATTTTTAGTAGGATTACTACTATGCACTCTCTTTTATAAGAGACAAGACAATGTCCTAATCTCCGATGTTACACGAGCATTCACTATGAGGTTTCGTGAAAAGTTGGTAATTATCACACCGATTGACGGCTTCTTCTTATTATTATTATAGCTTTTAAACGCTATTATACTCTTTGCTAGATGCGACTTATAATGACATTGCGACGCAACATGTCATACTCAATCGGTAAAGCAGGTTATCGCTCATACTGAGCACACGAAAATAGATCTTAAGGTGACGAACCTTTTCTTACTCCGACTGTACAAGCTGCATTTGATGCAACTTAGTACGCAGCGATAACTGCCACGCAACCATCTCTACCATACACGTATGTAATACTGATAGACATTGCTAAAGCGCTGCATGATAGATAGATTACATTACATCTCAGGACTCATTGTCATCATTGTCAGAACTCTCATTGTTTTTTTATTTATACCAATCATTTCCTATCGTTCGTTAATTTATGGTTCCATACGAAAGGAGTTCAAAAGCCCAAGGAGAGGGAAGGCATCCAAAAATCAAAAAATTAAAATAAAGATATACTTTATTCAAGTAGGCTTTTACAAGCACTTTTGAATCGTCATTTAACAAACTATTTAAAGTAAAGCTACCACCGGTTCGGAATGTAGATTCTACCGAGAAGATTAGATAAACTCATCCATCGCAATGGGAACTCTTTAAACGACGTCATCCACGAGTAATCTTTTAATAACTAAGTCGGAATGAAAATGCAACGAAATGAAGAAAATTTAATTTAATTTTATAAAGTTTTCGATGAAGCAAGAAAAATCACGCAGATTAAAGCACGTGAGTTCGGAGCCTTTTATGCAACTCATCGTAAAACTATCGTTTACAAGTGGTATGGTTGTTACTATTTTAAGAAGGTCGACTATCGATTGAAGACTACCCGAGACTACCCAACCCTTTGGAATTCCGATTGATGGATTAAAATTGTCGAAAAATCGAGTAAATGAAGCCGAAAAAATATTTGTAAGAGTATGAGACGGGACCCTTTAAGGACACATAACGGGGTAACGCGGATATAAATAAATTGGTCGTTGTAAGTAAGTTTAATGATTCTTGACGATTTCTCTATTTTATATAACTATTCGATTAGCCTACCATTAAACTTTTATTGTTTCTGATCTTCTTATTTATAAAGACGGATGTTATGATACGGTAGTTCCCAATCCACAGTACAATCGTTATTACCTATTATGAACTATTGTTACTATAAGGATCAACTGGAATCAATCATTGACAGACCTCCGTTTCACGTTTATCATGATCCCAGAAACTCTTGCTTGCAATTGGACAGAAAGTGTGCACTGCAATCATAAAGTCATTCATGAATCATCAAAAAAGAGTGACGGTGAGTACAGTTTCCGTAACTCTGAGGAACGTAATACATTACCTGAAAGAAGACCATATCAAGCGAATCAAGGAAAAAGCTCGAGAAAATTAATCCAAAGGTGACAAGACCGCGCAACGATTCACGACAGTAACCTCCCGGAGCTCGCTTTACTATTCTACGTTAAATGTATTCGAACCCCTTGTTCTCCCTACTCCAGATCTAGCCCCCAACGAGCTAGTTTATATCCCAATATAAAAAATAATATCCGACGATAATTATTGTCGTCATTGAGGCCATTTGCAACCATTTTAAGGACGAAAACAACAAGTAAATGTTTCAAAACCAAAACCGGACTGTTTATAGATTGCGCTCTGAAAAGTACGATTTGATTTTATAAATTACCTACCAGTTGATATCCAACACGACCCTTTCAATTTTATTTTAAATGCCTGGTCTGATGTCTTCCTGTTAACCTATACGATCAAGGCGCATGTATCGATATATATTTGTCGAATAATAGTAGGTATGTATGTAGTTTAGAAGTTATGCGGAACAGATGAACGTAGTCATATACATATATGATTATATGTATTATTTTAACCGATTGTAACAATATACCCTTCGAAGTCGGATAGTAAATAATGATATTGATGTGTTATGATAAGTTACTGTATAGATAGTTAATATGTTCATCAGCTAAAAGAGTGCGGTAACCGAGGGTGTCCCTACTCCTCATTACTTCTAATACCTAAAAGCATTGTTTACCTAATCGCTATCATACCCACGTAATACCCGTTTATATAATTTCCAGAAGTAGCAGAAGTTATGTCATTCATGCAAAATGTTTTAAACGATTGCCATTATTGCCACAAAATGCAGAAATCTTGCCGGCATAAGCGGAACAAGCAATTATTTATAAACCATATATTTATTAATACGTTCAGAATTATCGTTGACTCTTTTATAAAGGAGAATAAAGTGAATATTTACGCTTGTAACGTCAACAGTCGAAATTAAAAGCAGGTTAAACTAATATAGGTACCTAATATACATACTAAAACATTTTTCGAAAGACGCTGATACTTCTGGTATTTTTTGTGGATATAGGTTTTTTTCAGTGAGACATTTAAATTTAAAATAACTTCTCATTTACTAGTGCTATACTATATTATATTCAAAACAAATTAATAGAATTTAATTAAAAAAAAAATGTGTTTATTTGCCCAAACCCATTCTTAGTCTAACTCTTAATTCTGATAGAAACATTAATTTAACATTGCATAAACACGAGAAGTACCTACGGGCAAACTTGTAACACCAAGATTCCGTCCCAGTAAGGTCAATCTAGCTTCCTTGGGCAGTCTTCGACCCTATATTTATTAACTTCGTAGATACATTTTAACTTATCATGATTTAAAGTACCAGCTCAACAGCCACCTATTTTTTAAAATAGTATATTATACCAGGGACCAATATAAAATTATACAATAATTATATTTTCTGTTTGATTTTGTATGCCGTATTTAATGACGTCCGAAACAAGGTCATAACTTTCGCTTAAAAAAAAATTAAAAACATGAATAGCACAAAATAAATCCCACAAAAAATGCTTAAAATGAATGACTAATAATAACGACACCTGAACTTTTCATTTCAACTACTTGGCACTTTTGAATCACATCACTTGAACTTCGCAAGATAAGAGAAAGAGGTTCTAATTCAGCTTGTAATTGATCCAAATAAACAAACATTGCAAGTTAAATAGGAGCTCGAAATAAAAGAGTTTCCAAAGGAACATCCAGAAAATATCTACAAAATACACATAGCCTATTCCAATGGAAGTAGGAAAAAAGATAAACAAATTTTAGATAGATACGTATTTCATGAGATTTGCTAATAACTCAGCCATATTGTGCACTACTAAGAGTTTATGATTAATACATCTTTATTTATAATACAACACTACCAAAATTCTGACATCATTTTCGTCGACGTTCAAAATGCCATTTTATCGCAAATCCATAGTGAATACCATAGATTAATCAAGCTCTCGACCAAAGATATCACTTCAAATCGCTGTCAAATGTTGTTTATTTGCTTTTTTTTCCTATTATGGTTGGAATAGAGTATATGGAGTCGAAACGATTGCAAGCGCGAAATTGGTCATCTTTAACTTAAATATTGTTTAGACAAAGAATCGTTGCGATTTTTTATTTTATTGTGATTTTTATGATTGTCATATTTTTATTTTTTTCAATAGTAAATAACTTTCGCAATGAAATCTACAGATTTAATCTTCTCGTTCCATTTAAGAGGATCAAAGGACTCGGTTGGATCTTTTACTTGAATAATATTAATTAAAATAATTATTTGAAAGGCTTCTTTTTTCAATTACGCGAAATTGTATGCAATGTATTCTCGGATATTTCCATGAAATAAGCCCTGAGTATATAGCGATCCTCTCAGCTTTAATTATTTTAATATAAACTTATATTGAAATCAAATAAATGAATTAAATCTTTCACTTTTTTTCAATTCCCTAATATATATCTCAGCTTATATAACATTATATTAACGTCACCAAAACTTTTTGTTTTAAAGTAGTTGATTGAGTCCCGCTGTTATATTCCATCTACTACAGCGTATTAAACATTTAGCACATAAAACGACTATATCTTTTGTTAATGTGACTTGACTGTGAAAGGACAAAAATATCTTCTTATTTTTTTTAATGAGTCCTTTACAACTGCAGTATATATAGGTATATACATATACAAGAAACATGCAGACAGTATTAAAATGAGTAACATTGCAGGGAGTTTTTCTGTTTCAGTAACACGCTGGGCCGTATTCCTCGCCGGCTTAGGAGCCGGTCAGGTCCAAACACGTGATGATACTGGCCACCTGACCGCCTTTTATCGAGGTATATATATGTTCAAAATATACAATAGAGTACTGTAGATAAATGTATACGCTAAACTACTTTAAATAAAAGCTCTCGCAATTCATTCACTCTCGTAATCCTGAGGAATTTAGGTTCACGGTTTCACATGATTTTCGAGGCACGACAGCGCATACATTGACAACTTCTAAACTCTGAGCCACAGCTGACAATTTCTTGTCATAATATATCCGGTGTTCAATACCCAGGAGTTAACACACTAGTCTCGCGAGAAGGCGGTCTTGCTTAGACTTAAACCAACGATCGATAAAGAGCCACGTGTTGTATACAATGAATATAAATTCAATATAGGTAGCCGTATTAATCTATATAATTTATATACTTACGAATTGTATATTTTAATTGTATTTTTATTCTGTTATCTATGTGGGTATCATCCGGTGCATGACTTAGTAGTCATGCATCGGCTGAGAGCTGAACAAACAAACAAATTTTAGTCAAGGTGTCGCACATAATTTAGGTATTATATAAAGAAAGTTAAGATGTTATATACTAAACATCGCTACCTTAATATAAAATAATATAAATCATATGTTACTCTATGCAGCCATAAAAAGTGTATTAGAGACTTAATCGATGCTTGACTTATTGTAATAATCGTTAGTGATTGGTTAGGTTTGTCAAACTATCTGTGATTGGTCAAATAATTAAAAAAAAAATAAAAAATAAGGCCTAATGGATAAATATATAAAAACTTGAAGCAACAAAAGCAAAGTAGTTTGTTGTTATCGTTAAGAGTTTGTTGTTTATATGGCTGCTTGAGTTTTTTTTTAAATCTAATTGTTTGTAATACAATGTGATACTTGTAATTAAAAACAAACCTTTTTTTTCTCTGGCTTATATAGAACGAATAAATATGACGCTCAGCTGGCAGATACCTCTTCATTATTACAATAAAAAACACCAAATTTTTAACATCAACGTGAACTTTGTCACTGGCAGCGCGAACGTTGACTATGAATGTTTCGCATTAAATATTTATATATGTAATATATTTGTATATATAATATGATAGTGTGTGTGTGAGTGTTATTTTTAGGATATATAAATATATCAGACGAATCAGACGACCTCCGTGGTCGAGTAGTGTGTACACCGGTTTTCATGGGTACGCTACTCCGAGGTCCCGGGTTCGATTCCCGGCCGAGTCGATGTAGAAAAATTTCATTAGTTTTCTATGTTGTCTTGGGTCTGGGTGTTTGTGGTACCGATTTACGTCTGATTTTCCATAACACAAGTGCTTTAGCTACTTACATTGGGATCAGCTAATGTATATGATGTTGCTTTGCCTAAATGCTTTTTACACTCTTTCGCCAGATAAACTTTAAAGGTAACACTTTGTAACAATGACTACAACGTTCTTGCTTCGCGTATCAATCTACAGATAACAGAACAGCAGATATAGCTTAACGTATCGGTTGGTGATTATACTATTATCAAGAGGTTCCTACTACTTTATCAGAGCCATCGAGTTATCATTACTCCTCTTCGTCGTCCCTACGTGCTCGTCCTCCGACTGGAGTATTGGTTCAGATTACGGCCACTTTATATAAAACCTTGCAATCTGTTACTTTTACTAAACCACTATTTTTGTAAGAAATTTGTAAATGGTGATTATTGGTACATCGTGTTTAATTATATATATATATATACTAGCAACATTTCCAAGTTGAATCGCAATTCCGATCCCCTGGGCTAAAAACGAACCAGCCCTCCTGTCACCAGTGGAGGCAATGAGGCGAGGTGTTATACTTTTAATGAATCTTTTTGCACCACTACTCCAAAGGCCAAGTGTAACAACAGCAAATGGGAAAAAAGAAATTTGACATAAGATACGAATTTGAATCGTTTTTTTGGTGCAGTTTTTTCCGTTTTGGGCACATGTTAAATTTTGTGTCAAACTATGTAGTGTAACGTGGACCAATGGCGAGTCCCAAATATTTGTTTAGTAACTTCGTAGGGATATCATCACTAGGCTATCGTTTTTTTGTACTAAATGAGTTGAAATGTGAAATTCCTAAATTTCGGACCACCATCCCTATAGTATTATATCGGTGCCGTTTGAAGCCTCAATTCTGTTGATTGTTTGGAACCCTTAATTAAGCTCAGGGCCGTCGTCTCGAGTACATAGATACACATCCTGTGAGCCATTAAAGACCTAAATTACGCTCTCCGTTCCGAGCACTTTAACTTTGTCATTTAACACTTGTAGATGCGTGAAGAGAAATCACAATGCGAGCCAATTGATCCGTCCACTGCACAATGTGCATTGTTAATGCTACTACAGAGCCAACCGCCATTGCTTTAGGGCGTAGACAAACTTGCTAAGCACGGTGCATTGTTTTTTTTGTACACATTTAGGCACACATAACTGCTGATGGACTACGAAACGGCTGTGTTTTTTGTTTAAAATATGATTTAAGATTAACTAATTTTGAAAAGGAGACCTAGAGCGTTGTTAAATTAACCAAAGAGGTCTTTGTTACTAGTTACTAGTCGTAACAGCGATAGATAGGTTCTTATTTAGTTTCTTTATTACTCTGTTTCAACCACGATTATAGTTCGCTTTCCGAACTCACCAAGGTAATAAACGATCGACAGGACGGACGTAATCGAAATAAAATATTGTTTTTAAGTACTTTTTAAACATTACGATATAGTATTAAATAAATAAAAAAGTAAAACTATCACTGATGGTCCGTAGTTTTTTCTTTTATTTCAAGTAAACTTTACAGTAAAGCATTTTTGAATCGCCAATATTTCAACTCTACCACCGTTTCGGAAAACAAGAAGAAACGGTAAGAAACTCGCATTGTTGCTTTTTTCAAATAAGCCGATTTACCATGACGTTAGTATGCACAACAAATTATTGTTCGAACAGGCCTGTGATGGATCCAGCCTAAATCCAATCGTGTTTTTATCAAAATTGTATTATTTTAACGAATAATAATAATTTGAATGATATCTTCCATTATATATATATTCATATTAGCCAAACACGTTTTCTGTACTGCGTGAAAGCAGAGAGGGGCTACAAGCAGTTCTTAATTTTTGTATGTATATTAGCTCTTATTTAATGTTTTTGTTGATTCTTCCGTATAAAAATTATATTATAATAAATAAATCGTAAAGCAGCCGTTAATATTCTATTTCCTTAAATTTTGCGCGTATTGTTGTTCTAGAACTAAATATGTTTTGTAAACATCAGATAAATACAATTTAAATATCTGCGGCATTACTCCACAACAATATTACTATCTACATAAATCAAATAAAATAAAAAATTATCGGTGTGTGTTAAGTAGTAACTACGAGAATACCCGGCAATAAAAATCAAAGGTGACAAAGATAAATTAATCTCTAACTCGTTACTGATCACTGAACGTACTACTACTCCAAATTGGCAAACATCTTCCACTCGGCGCGAATAATGAAACCCTTTTTTATACGATATACGATTACTGCAGTTGTCCACTACGTATGATGACATCCTCGGGGGCTTCCTCTCTTGGAATGACTCTGAGACTCATTATGTTACTAAGACGTATCAGCTGATATTTTGTTCAAATATTAATCCATAAATAAAAATCTTAAAATCCATTTAAATAGTAAATTCTATTAAATAACAAAAAAAAACATTTACATTAACAGCCTGTAAATTTCCCAATGCTGGGCTATGGCCTCCTCTCCCTTGGATAAGAAGGTTTTGGAGCACATTCCACCTCGCTGCTCCAATGCGGGGTGATGGATGCACATGTGGCAGAATTCCGTTGAAGTTAGACACATGCAGGTTTCCTCACGATGTTTTCCTTCACCGCCGAGCACGAGATGAATTATAAACACTAATTAAGCACATGAAAATTCAGTGGTGCCTGCCTGGGTTTGAACCCGCAATCATCGGTTAAGATGCACGTGTTCTAACCACTGGGCCATCTCGGCTCAACATTTATTTACTAATAAATAAAGTTTTTTTGTAATCAAATTGAGCAATCAATGGAAGTTAAGTTAATTTGGCAGCTATAGGTCAGCTCGAACGGAACTGCCCTGCTCTAAATTTATAACCTCCATATCAAATCAAATCAATTTTATTCAAGTAAACTTCTCTGTAAACTCTAGAGAGAAGAAACGTCAAGTAACTGACACAGTTGGTCTTTTCAAATTAACAGATTTACAATGCTGTTTATCACGTTAATTAGTGTCCTTTGATGGAACCCGAGTCTAAATCCAGTTTCTAAAAAGTATTCTTTTAATGAATAATAAGATTTATTTATCAATTTAGTCTTAATAAACTTCTTAAATTTTGTAAATGGTAAATTGATTACTTATACAAACAACCCACCAAGGAAACCGTCTCCTAATACCTACGTAAATTGCATTTACCGATAAAGATTCATTTTATTATATTGACGATTTCTTGCAGAGTTTAAATAACGAGCGTCTAGCACTCTATCACGGAGGGGTCAAGGGGCGCGTAAAACAATCGCCTCCGTAACGAAGTATGTAACATTACCTGCACGTGTAACTCGTGCTAACAACGGCTCAATGGAGATCAACCAACAATCATTCGTAATTAGTCCCGGTTAGGTTTATTGGTAAATTTCAGATGTCTAAACTGTACCTATGCAATATCATAACTTAGCTAAGATTGAATGAATGAATGAATCATTTTACATTTGACAATCATCCTAGAGATTTTATGAGAATTGGTTTAAACAGACCAGCTATATAAATGAAGTCAAGAACTGTGGATTTCTTCAGTTCATTTTCGAAGGTCAAAAATAGTACTATATTTCCATTCCATGGCGTTGTATTAAAAACGTTTAAGCGGTTAGAAACCGCTCTAGTAAATTTTGGTTATTTTCACAGTATTATGTCATATGGCATATTACTTTGGGGTAACGCTGCAGATATTGAATCAGTTTTTTATTTTACAAGAGAGAGCAATCCAGTCTATTTATAATCTTGGAGCTAGAGACTCTCAGACTTCGGGATGTTTTTAACAAAGTAGGAATTCTCACTGTTGCGTCACAATATATTTACAACAATATTGTGTATAGTAGCATTGATCACTTTGACAAATCAGTGATAATCATTGTATGTGCACAAGAAGTAAGGATAAGCTTATAACGCCAAGTTTCCGACTCCGCAAAGTCAATAAAGAAGGCATATTATTCGATACAATATTATATAGATGATAAAAGATCGTGGAGGTAATACTTGTTGACTCCCAGGCAGGAGACATGACTTATATACTTGTATTTAACTAACATGACTGTATTTTTAGATGTTGAAAGAGAGTAACTACTGAGTTTCTTGTCGGTTCTTCTCGGTAGAATCTACATTCTGAACCGGTGGTAGCTTTACTTAAAATAGTTTGTCAAAAGTGCTTGTAAAAACCTACTTGAATAAAGTAGATTTTGATTTAATTTTGTACATCTGACAGGAACACTTGTCTAGTACAAAATAGTTTTATAATCACGGTTTAACAAAGTTGATAACATATCAGTACGTAAGTGACAATGAAATAATATAATAATTAATTATAATTTAAGATCCAACAATGCTTAAGCGATTGCAAAAGACAGGAATGTCCTTGACAATGAAGACGAATGAAATCCATGACACGCTGCTCTAAGCCGGTCAAGAAGTTACAGAATGTAAACGGTGATCCATTTAATGAACCAATCGCTGCTTCGAATGTTTTACTCGATCGATATCTGTATCAACTTTCAATAAATATTTTATGAGGAGTGTAATTGTAATCAATTAAAAAATATCGAACATAAAACTGCACGCAAGCTTGTTACAGATACATACCTACCACTTAAAGTGATAAGCCGCACTAGCATATTTCCTTTTACTTTTGCTAAAAGGCGATGCATCCGAATGGGCACACTCGCGGAAATGCAGGAAGCACATTTTATTAAGCAGGAACCGCGAGAGATTGTCAAGGGTTACCTAGCTAAAGTTTAAAATGCTCGTGTGACGTGTAAGAGCTCGTCGCGAGGTGAACTCACTCGCGCTGCAGAAGCGTTATTGTGCCGTAATCACGTGCGTGTCGACTACGATCGCGCACACCCCTCCGCTATCACCGATTACCGATATACAGGTTACTCATCTTATTCGCTCACTTGTTTAACGTTCGATCTGCGACAGGGACCGTTACTGATGACCACTAATGTGATAATGATGGTTCGGATTTATCTTTAACTGAATCTAAGTTAATCTAGATGTTTTGTTTAATTATTATAAACAAAATCAAATTATTTTAATTTATGCTGCAGATGATATCGTTTGACAGCCATGTTTTTATTTGTGACGTCATCAAAGTAGATACGATATTGTTTATTTAAAAGAATTTAGTAATTGTGAGTTCTAATACTAGTAATGCCGGACCTTATATATTGTCATTATCACAGAATTTAATAATTCAGATATGAAAAACAAAAACGATCACAGACTGATAGCATTGAAAATAAGCGACGTATAAACAACTATGGCGGCAGACTTGCATTTCTTTGATTTTACTTCTAATTTTTTAACTTAACTTGAACAATAATGGTATACGTGTAAATTAACATATTCGGTTTTTATAATATCTTGTATATTAAAATAAGTAAAGAACCACATTATTATTATACGTTTTTGCAAAAGATGAATTTTATAAGAAAAAGTAAACATAGACTTAAAATATTTTATTCACATTTTATGTGACAGGAGCGCGCCTGTAGTCGATGCAGTCGGCGGATGCAGTAAATTATTATCCATCAACAAATTTCCAAAGCAACCGGGACTGCGGACTGTTTCGTGCAAATAATGATCGACATTTTCTTATTGGGCTGCCATTTTTCAACAAAAAAATAATTTCTATGCTAAATCTGATAAGGTATTGTTAATCAATTGACTTTTACAAAAAAAAAACTTGAATTTCGAATGATGAAACCAAAGCGTTGAAAAATGTTTCCCATCGTTTTTGGTGTTATTTGAGGAATATCATTCCCATCTTGCACTGCCTTTTTTCGTGTTAGGAATATTATGTATGTTTTCAATATTGTCTGTCGCTGTGGCGCAAATCGGATATTCAGGGAGGGGGTTATCTTCAATTTAATCTCAACATTGTTAAGTAATTAGATAACTATTAATGAGATTCGTTTGACGATTGATGGTATATATATACCCTGCCTCTTGTAAATCATGTTTATATCTTATAATCGTGTTTTTATAAGTACAGTGACTTTAAGTCCTATCTGAATTTAATAACAACGTTATTTTAAATTTTCTCTTTTACTGCAGTTCCGGCTTGACTTTATGCTTGAATGTTTGCTCCAAAATGAATAAAGCTAGATAATATATACGTTTAATGTGTTCCCAATCACTATGGTGTCAAGTAAATAACCTATCCCTATTCCAACCCCTTCCCCTTATATACCCCTCGTTAGTCTCCGTCATACCTAGGGTACTTTCAATTGCGTTTTAGAAATTTAGACGTTGAACTAATTACAAAAACTGTTTCACAACATTCTATAGATCATACACACACACAGACGACCTCTCTTGAATATTATCAACATATATCTCTTCCTCTCTCATCTTTACTTGAGACACTTCAAACAGTTGAAATAAGACAAAAATATCATTTTTAACGATATTAAAAAAAAAAATTGGCACTTATCCTTCCCCGTCTGCATAGTTAAGGTTCATGAATTAAACTTTGTGTTTAATAAAGTATTTCGCTGCAATCTCTAATTTTTTCGAAAGTATTTATTTTACTGAAAAACTTATTATAAAAGTTTTCTTGCTTTGTCCTACGTAAAATCAATATTATATTCTTACGCGAGTCTGCTGTTGGCCTACATACCGTCGGGAGAGATATCATGATGGAAATCAGTAACGTACGTTTAAATATTTAATAGGAATATTTGTCGCTGTCAACCTAAGCTGTGGAATTATGTAACACTTTGGATCTATATTGATCCAAATCATTGTAGCGAAAAATTTACACGTACATATAAAACGTATAAACTGTAATTATTCGATATGCTCGATGAAGACTTTTTTAATTTATGTAAGCAAACGAACCACCCGACGGTAAGGTCTTGGAGTGAACTTGATATTCTACCGCCAAACAGCAGTACTCAGTTTGTGGTGGTCCGGTTTGAAGGGTAACTACAGGCACAAGGGACATGACATCTTAGTTCCGAGGTTGGTGGCGCATTGGTGATGTAAGAAATGGTTAATATTTCTTACAGCGCCATTGTCTATGGGCGGTAGTGACCACTTACCATCAGGTGACCTATTTGCTCGTACGCCTACCGACATATTAAAAAACACTGGCATTTTCGTTTGAAACACCAACTAAACATTTACCAGCAAAAAAAAACTCATGGTTAAGAAATATTAATAATAATATTAAGAATAAGGCTTTGTATACTGTATAGGATCGAGTAAATGATAAAAGAGCTTAGAATTAGCATTTCTTTCTTCCATACGGAATACATAAATATATATGATTATTACATTGTTTTATTTACAAATAAAGAGTAACTACGGTTAATTCCTGCCGGTTTTTCTCGGTAAAATCTACACTCCAAAAGAAATTAACCTCCATCTCTTTTTTAATCCAATTTTAGTTAGTAGTCAAGGATATGCAATTCGGGGAAGAAAAGCCAGCCGGGCGACAGTGGATCAACGTACTATACTTGGGATATTTATTACACTTGAGAACACTGAAAAGCTGCTTCGTGCAGTTTTCAATATACAGTTTTGATTTCGTTTAGCATGGTAATTAATGGTTTATTATGACGCCAACCTTGCAATAGCGCGATGCCCAGTGGGCAGAACACGTGTCTAACATTGTATTATAAACGGATAATGGCGGGGTCCACTTTGGGACATCTCTAATTTTTGTTGTGCATGTCTTTATATCCATCTCATATTATCGACCAAACTGCACTGAAGCTGGAGTGTCAAGCTTCAAGAGAGAAGAGACATTTGCATAACATTCTTTTATCGACAATACGACCTTAAACAAAACGATAAGAACCCCGAAAACTTACCTAATAATAAGATACCTAATAATGTTTCACCAATCATTTTTATATATGTTATTATGAAATAGAACTGACATTAACATAATATTGGCATTGCTCTTAAAATATATACAGATAGTATAGAGACGGTTGGGAAGGTAAAACACGATCGAATGCAGTTCGGCAGATGCGGACCCGGCGGCAACGCAACAAATGATGATTATACTAGATTTCATACATTTACTAAATGAAATACAAAACCACGAGTGATTCACATCATGGAATTTCACGTTGATGATAATCCTATTAACTTATCGAATAATTTGTATAGTTCCAAAGCCCTAGTATTTTTATATCTATATACCTCTATACATCTAAATGTTCATGGAAATGAATGTTTATTTGATTCAGTTGAAAAAAAACATAACATAATATTTTGAAGTTGCCAAGACAACAAGCCTTAAACAGCCGCGTGTAAAGAACATTTAATTTTTATAATAATAAAATTGGCGTAATTAGTAGGTTCCTTTAGATATTCCTTACAATATATACAGTTTTTTTTAAAGAAATAATTATTTCTTCGCGAACGTTACTTATGTTGAAACACTACAACACTGTTGATCTCTGGTAGGAACACGCTAAGTTTTGACAACCATCTCACCTGGTGGGGTAAAAACCCATCCCAGGTGGGGAGTCGTGCAGCTTACACGCCGTGCCCACTTCACAGAAACAAGTGCAAGTGAGTTTGAAGTGCAAATGCAGAAAAATAAAGACGATCATTTCTTAAATGTTATATACTTTGTATGTATTTTATGCCACATATTTCCACGTAACAGATTGCACATAATTATTAATTATTCCAAACTAATTGACTCGTTTTGATCAAACGTCTCATGTTAATATGAGCTAATTTTTAGTATTTAAATTAAGAAACAAATTGCCAATATCAAGATATAAAGATAATGATTACGATTTACTGACACTCACAAATAAACAGACTTTGCGGGAAATTGCATTCTACTGAAATTGAATGCATAATCAGAGGATATGTGTTGAATAAATACATACACGGCTAGCGACAAGCACATTAGAATACAGTTTTAAAAGCTGGGGAACTTGTTGTCACGCCATTTCAATTGGTGTCAAAAGTCGTTTTGTTTTTTTATTTTGTTTGTTATGGGTTTCCTGATGGGCCTTTGCATCTGTCATAACATGAACTATTTTTGACATTATTATAAGGATCACAGGCCCTTTACACTTCTAAAGCCATATTCACAAGTTCTGAGAGTCGTTGATGATACAATATAACTTTGAAATACTTAAGTAGTTCAGTGTCAGTCAGCCAGTTAAATATAGAGATTCATTCAAAGATTTTGTTTTACCGGGGTCATTAGTTAATGTATTGTTTGAAAAAAGAATCCGTCATAAATTACGCGAGAACATCGAACGTGCATAAACCTGGCTTATACTCAAAAATTGCAAAAACGCAAAACCAATTCCAATTGATAAAGCGGAGAGCAGCTAAACGATTCGATTCATCGTATGTAGCTGAAAACCTTGTTGTTAAGTGATCCTGATCACGACTGATACTCAATACACTATCGAGTGTCTACTTGGCCTAACCGCGGTTCATTTGACTCACCGAAGAGGTCACGGTGTAGAGAAGCAACATTAGTTTCTCAGTTTCCAATGCAAAGCGCAAGTGACTTAGACACATCGTCTTAATTCGAAATGGACGCCTATTAAGAGTGTCTGGAAACGTGAAGTTTACAGGGCGCTTAAAGCTAATAAACAATTATTTTTGGTGTCATTTTTAAGTAGCTGAAAATATTATGAACGGAAGTTTTTTCTTTTAAGACGAAACGACCAAATAATATTCCAACATTTTTTTAAAACGAACAAACGCTTAACTTTATTTTCACGAAATTCTCTTTAGTACAAAGTATTAAAAGTTTGACTGATTATTAATATTATACCGAATAATATGAGTGACAAATAATAAACCATACAATATGATTTATTTTTTTAAAACCTATCTGTTTCTTTATTTTTGTATAATGTATTATACTGACACACGAGTTAATGAGCAACCTCGCGGTAAGTGGACGCCGTCGCCCAGATGACACAATAAAAAGAGTAAATCATTCCTAACAATGAAAAAACATTACGGACATTGCGCCGACAACCATGCGCTCTAATTATACTGGCTAACCCAGGGTGAGATCAAACCGAAACACAATACGTTTGGCGGTGTAGATCTATTCACCCACGAAGGCGCGTTTCTCCACGTTAAATTATCAGCGTCAAAAAACTAACAAATATATTTTAATTTGTTTTTAGTGTTTTAAGCCTTAATCATCTCAAACACATTAAGACGTTTAACATGGAGAGGCTAGCCTTCGTGAGTAAATAGATCCATAGAGTGAGTGATGAAAATGCCTGCATGTCGTCAAGACTATTTCAAAGGTTACAGATATTATACGATTTAGAAATTTTAGCTAACGGAAGTTTAGTTAGAGGATGTTCGTAATCGCTAGCATCCTAAATAACTTGAGAAATATAAGACCGTGGAAAGTAGCCAAAAGACTGTTCTGAGATGAATCTCGTTATAACACGACTAAAAAATAAAACTCAAAACTGAAATCATTAATCAATATACATAAAATCATTGCACTTATTGAATGTCTCATTGTAAAGTAGCACCACTGACTAGCACACTCCAAACTAGCAAATTTTATAGCGATATGGGACGACAATATTAAGGCACTGTTTAATGTTTATAGTTTATTCGCTTATGGAGAAAAATTTACAATTATAGTAAGTGAGCTTAGGTGACAAAATTTATTTACATGTCGAGACGAAAAATAGCGTTAAAAAAAAATACCGTTTAAAGGCCTTCCCAGGTTCTATTAAGATAATGTTATTCAAGTTAAATGAAGAAGAATTAGATAGGAAACCAAGTAAAATAGTTATATTGTATTTATATTGTGAGTTGTGACTATTTTATCAAAAACATCCCAAAGAGAGTTTCGAGCTCCAAGACTAAAAATAGAATGGGATCTCTTATATAAATTAAAAACTATTGTAATACGTGTAGGGTTGTCACTTATTCTACCATCACACTTAGTATTTTTGTGTTCTGGGTTGAAGGATGAGAAAGCCAGTGTAACAGGCATAAGGGACATAACACCTTAGTTCACTAGGAGTTTCATTGGCGATATAAGGAACTTTTAATTTTTTTTACAGAACCAATATTCATCATCGGTGGCGACCATCAGGAGGCCTCTTTGCTAGCCTACCTATAAACCAATAAATTTCAAAGTGACTTTACATAGTCACATTAGGCATGGACGGTTAGAGATTCCAAGATCATATTAATGAGACAAATTTATTACGAAGTACACAGATGAACATATACAACACAAAAACAACTTAGTATGTACTAGTAATATTGAAAATTTGCAATAGCTGCATTTAGTCAGCCTTTATATTACAAATTTGTTACTAAGTATATACTGAAACATCCTGGTATAAACATATAACATTCAGTTCACAAAAAATTGTCTATTAAGTTAATATCAATGAGCATTCATTATGACAAAGAGTATTCCATATTCATTTGAGTATAAAAATAATATATATTGACATGAAACTTAAACCACAAACAGACTGCAAGACACAGATATATACTCTTACATAATAATACTGTTCTTGTCTCAAAAATGTTTCAATACAGATGCATTCTAAAATGGTGTTGTCTTTTTCAAATAAAAAAATATTTTTAAAAATATGGATTTGTCCTCGATGCAAATAGAACTAAATGCTTAAAAATGTTGTGTCCACAAGGACTTTTTTTAAATGAATTCTACTAGTATTTCATACACAAGTAGTGTTTAATTAAAGATTTATTTTAAATTACTAATTAACTGTATATGTTACTGTATAGTTTGTTATTTGTATATGTGAAATATATGGGACAAAGGGGAAATCGAGTATGTCTTAACCAATGGTCATAAGCTCAAATCCATTGGGGTTCCCAAGTTTATCAAGTACTTTGTATGTTCACAAATTACCCATGTTCTTAATGTCCTACTACAGGAAAAGCAAAATGCACTATTTATAAAAGTCTTTGAGGACTGTGAGTTTAATATGGTTAAATATAGTAGACTAAAAAAACTGAGATATGTTTCCGTTGAACTGCAGTTCAAATAAACACAAGTTGGCTGTGCAAATTCCTTCAATTAAATAATGTTTGCTCCAAAGCAATAAGTTTTAATTAAAATAATCCATTAATAACTTATTTTAATTTTGTAGCATTATTTTAGAAACCTAAACATTTATATAATTTAATTTATAAGGTTTGTCACTAAAATGCTTAATGTTAAAACATTTTTTTCGAGTCATGATATTTGATGCCAATGACACAATTCTGCACAATAAACATAAAATAATATTATGCATATAGCATCAAGTTTTTGATACAAATATGGTATGTTACAAGATTATTGTAAAAATAGGTCCGACATTTTAAAAGTAAATCTATATTGATATATAATGTGATGTTTGTTTTCTATTCTCTAACTGAACAAATACATATTAATATTTAATATGAGAGCCAAGGTGGAAAATTGCCGATTCAAACCAAACAAAATTTTGACTGAATTCTCTTGTATATTTAAGTTTATAATTCATCATTTGCTATGGAGCGAATGGGAACATAATAAGGAAACTCACAAGTGTCCGATTTAAATCTGTCACATTGGAACAGTGTGGAGCTGAAAACCCTCTCCTTAAACGGACGGATTATGAGGATTTACAGTCTATTAATATGAGTATATACTCAATTGTCAGAAAGTAAAAGAAGAGACAAAGCATATTCTTAATAAACCATTTTCTGTAGTAAGCTTATTTAATATGAAACATTATTTCAAAAATGATCTGACCTCATTTCAGCTGATGGCATAAAGAAGTTGCACATTTAACAGAAATGCTT
This sequence comes from Vanessa tameamea, assembly GCF_037043105.1. NCBI lineage: Eukaryota > Metazoa > Arthropoda > Insecta > Lepidoptera > Nymphalidae > Vanessa > Vanessa tameamea. The sequence continues at coordinate 16,484,839 of NC_087341.1, forward strand.
TTTTTATCAAAGAAATGAACAAACATAATATCCTTTCTAATTTTATCTTGCATACTTCTTGAATTAACTGATAGTGTTGCTATCACTATTGTCCAAGGTATGTTTTTAAAAATACCAAAAGCGATCATACAAAATATGGTTGATATTTTTTATTTGAAACATAATGACAAAAAAATTAGAACTGAAATTATATCAGAGTATATAATTATTAAATGGTAGCACTCTGCAATGTAGAAGTGCTTAGAAAATTCTATTTAAACAAATTTAATTAAATGAGCACAAAGTTATAATAGCAATGACAATTTATGTAAGTATTAAATATGAATTATGAGTTTTTAATATGTGATCATCAAAAATTACTTAGAAATTCCGAAAAATATTATTATTTGAACATATAACTCAATATTTATTTATGATTTATAATATAAAATAGGTTCTTATCTTTATTTTTACATGATTTCTTTTAGAAATGTTTGACCTACTTATTATTTTCATGTATTATTATAATCATTCTGAAATATTTATTAGAATAAAGGTATTGAGAAAGCTATAGGTACCTACTACCGAATGTGTACGACACCTGACAAGGACGAAATATAGATCTTTCATTTCCCGTATTAATAACAAATATTTTCATCAAAATGACTTAAAACTACCTAAAATCATTCATTCTTCACGAAATATGCACTGAAAACCACAATCGAATCAGATTTTAGTGAAAAGCTAACTGCTATAGCTAGTTATATTATGTAGTTGGTACCATGCACGTAGCAGTAAAATATGGAGGATACATCTCTGAGGCTATCGAAACACTCTTCTAAACAGAATATATCACTAAACATCTATTGGATTAGCATTTTTATAACATTAATCAATGAATAACGATGATTTTTATTGATAAAACGTCTATTTAAATAAGAAATGCTGTCAATTTCGACACGATTGTACCGCCCTGTGCTGATGTTGATGTAGCATAATTTTATTACTTACCGTGCTGATGACTGACATATTCCACACAGAAAATAAATATATCAGAACAAAGATAGGAATCGTAAGGAAATATTTAAGTAAACGAATTGAATTTAGTTAAGTTTCACAATTTTTTCCACAAAACAATAACACTACGCGCAATCACTATCGCACCTCCACTCTGAAGTTGTTGACAACCGAATCAATACGGCCAACATTATATAAAAAGAAAAATCAATTATATTTTTTGGAAACAAATTTAAGAAGATTTCACGACAATAACCTTATTTTTGGCGTAAATTGTTACTTTTAGTTTTTTAATAACATAACCAAACGCACGAAGATACCGTTTCACCAAATTTCAGAATACTATTTCACGCATGTTCACGAGTATTGATTTTTAATACTCCCTAGAACAGTTAATAAACGCAGATTTACACAGTTCTATCTTTAATCTAAATAAAATAAATAAATTTCAAACTGTGATTTTACTGAACATAATTTATTAATATTATATAATATGCATTCTCATGTGTATATTATTTTTATAATCAATGCAACAAAACATCATTCTCGTTTATTTTAACGACGTGAAAAAAAAAATCAAAAAATACAAATAGAAAATTACAAAAATCTTTCTCTTACATTGTACTTTTTATTACTCTCATAATATTTCTTTTAGGGTTTTATAAAAACTAAAATATAAAAGAATTGCATGCATATAATTTTGAATGAAAAAGTATTTTTTCTATATTGTAATAAAATTAATAACATTTTAAAGATCGTCTAGAACTTTATATGAATTAGAAAATATTTAATTGTTCCATTAATTAAATTTAAAGTTACAGTTACATAATATTACATACACATACGATACTACCTATTTCTAGTGTTATAATGGTTGTCTTATTGTAATTTTCAACTAAATTTGCTATTAGAAAACAATTACGATGGTTAAAATAATAAGACCTATATTAATTAATTAAAAGTATTATATATTATACTATTAAATAATTCACGCTGATAGTACTTAAATTTACTAACTTAAAAATAAAACATCAGTTAAATAAAAGAAATTTTAAAATTAAAGCTCATTCCATCGATATATGTAAATTATATTTATTTAACTTAATACGTTAAATTCTACATACGTTACGGTTCTGAGTGAAACAGGTACCTAACAAGTTTGTTGTATTAGAATATACTCTGTAATTTATAACTTGACATTAAGCTAAATGTCGATTGGTGGATGTTGTTTGTCATTCGATTAGGAAGAGTGACGATTCGTGCTTGCTTTTTAAAAAATATATAATATCTAGTTAATTTAAAGGAAAACCCTTTAAATATATGCCTCAAATGCAATATTAACGTAGATAAAAAAATTTACTTTCAAGTTTCGCAAATAATGTTTGTGTTTTAAGATGAAACTTTTTAAATTATTTAAAAATACATTTGCCATGGCTGTTTTTCTAAGTGCTATTTGGTTACTGTTTACTTGGAGTAATTTGGGAATGTTAAGGTAATTTTATTATTTTTTCTACAATGCGTAAACGGATTAAAACATAATTTAAAGTAATATTTTCTGCTTTCGGTTCTTTATGTAATATGGTGCTTGTAGCGACTGAAAAATATTGTTTTCTGTAGTAGCGCAACACACATTTCTCATCATAAGTTATTTACGGTAATTGCATTAAATTGGTGGCACACATAACCATCTTAAGAGGAATATTAAATTCAGTAATGACATATTTAATTTATTATAAAATAGAAATAGATTTTATAATAAATTAATTATATACTTTTCTTTTTATTGATTAATAGCTATTTTTACATAATTTTTCAAACCATACATAGTCCATTCACATGTCTGCAAATTGGCCATTTACAATTCTATTTCAATTAAGCTTAGTAATTTAATTATAAAAATTAATCAGAACTATGTCTGCTGCATGTTCTTGCTGAAACATAACATGCATGTTATTTAAACCACTATCCTATTGAAATAATAGATAGACCATTGTTTAACTAACTAAAATGTTGTCTAGTCTATATTAGACGACATCTGGCTTAGACACCAGATTAAGATAATTTGTAATTTGTAATAGGTTTGGTAAAAGGGCCAACTGACAGACATTGGTTCTGTAAAAAATATTAACCATTTCTTACATTGCCAATGTGCCACCGACCTTGGAAACTGTGAAGTTATGTAATTCTTTAAACACAACATACCAAATATTGTGACTTGGCAATAACTTATGTAATGCGTTTCCTCATAAATTAAAAGTTATATGTAGTTTTGTTCTCACCATGGTTCCAGAAAAGTTTCTGTAACAAGACACATTAATAGATAATAATTTTAAAATTTTATCAATAAAATGTGACATAATTTTTTTTATCTCAATCAACAGACCTAGAGTTGCTAGGTTTTTTGATTAAGATAAAGTAAAAAAGCAGCAATTGTATTCCGTGGTAGATAAAATAAATCTAAACACTTGACAACACTTGAAACATAATAAATTTGATAAAATAGGTAACTGTTTCTCTCTTATACATTTTTATTATTTCTATTCGGGTCCTATGTAAAATGATAAATTATTCATACTAATGTTTATTATTATTATTTAAGAGGTGTCAGGTAGAGAACCGTTAAAGCAGTATTATAACACACTTTCCTGTGAAGGAGTTATCCATCCTTTTAATTTGACAAGTTTAAATTACAATCCAGCCGGTGGTCCTGCACCTGAGTCTGGTTAAGGGAAATAAAGGGAATAGATAGGGCACTTCTTGTGCTCTATGTTGTGTATTGGAAATTGCCTCATCTCATTTGGGAATGGTCACTGTGCCCAAAGTCAGAAGGACATTATCATCATCATAATTCGCTCTATAATCTTAAAATAGCAATATTTTCCTTTTCTATCTTATATTCAAAATTACTGGTGCGATGTAGACAGAGTCATCAACAACGAGAATAGACTTAAATGAGGATAACAATATTGTGTTTGAGTACTATCCTACAGCTGTTACTTGTTCAGGTTTTTATTATTGTCCTAGTAAAACTCTAATTAAGACTTACATGATTTATTTTACAGTATTCAAACTGATTCAAGAAGCATTCCAGTTGCTGTGAAAAACAAGCTTTGCAATGTTAACTTCAATGATGAAAGACCACACATCACCAACAGTACAAGTTTGAAAATGATATATTATGTGACTCCTACATACCCCAGACCAGAACAAGTGCCTGAATTGACGCGATTGGCACATACCTTGATGCATGTGCCTAGAATTCATTGGATTGTTGCGGACGACCAGCCTTTGTGTTCCGATCAAGTGTCCAGCGTGCTTAGGTATGTAATAATTTGACTTCATAAATTGTTATGATATTTATTTACAAAGAATTTTATATAAACACAATAGCCTTTATTTACAGGAAACAGAATTGATTAATACTAATAAGTGCACTCTGTGTGCCTTTTGGCAACGGCTATCTGTGTGGTTTTATCTGAGTGAATAATTTAGCTTTGCTCCAACAAAATATCCACAAATTTTAAATATTTATGAAGTTTCTCCCTGAAGTTTTCAACTATACATGTAATAAAATTGGAGTGTCTGTTTGTAATATTAATCTAACCGCTTTTTACTAAATGCATATGTATTTTACATAAATGGAATATAAACCTATTTTTTTTTAAATTAATTTGTTATTTTTCCTTTTTTATTATATCGTCAGCAAATAGAAATCGTCCCAGTTGTTCAGAGATTTGTTTAGTGCTAACCGTTGAGAATAGGTTTTTGATTTGTATCCCTTTTTGATGGGGAATGGGTGACCCGTGTACATTTTAAGACTGCTTTTGCTATTCACTTACCTCTTGGCCTACCTGGCCCACTAGCAGTATTTGGTTAAGGCTTGGAATAATAAATGCCATATTTTTAATATTTATTGTTGATCTGAAAATTCTCTTTCTCCGCGTGGATATGATCTATAGTACTGAATTTCTTCCTAAGCCCTGCCTTTTGTATTATTGATCGTTTCTTTTATTATCTCAAGTATATATAACTCAAGTATCGTATGTGTTGTTACAAGTAAAGATATTGCCATCTGATTAAACAAGAACATTTTCTTCTAATTTTGGCGCAATGTGTGATATTTGCACACCTTTCGTTATCATACGAGTAGACATGTGTTCCGAACCGAATAGATCACTGGCCGAGGCCGACGGTTAGATTGTTTTAACATTATTTTCCGATCGAAAATAATGATAAGATAAAATACACATTAACTTTTCATGTGCCCGTATAATACATGAGAAGTTAATGTGTATATTATACATTATATAAAATTTCAGACGGACCGGCCTGCCTTACACACACATATCCAGTCCCAAACCATTCATTTACAAGAGCACAAATTTTCCGCGAGGCGTCGCCAACCGACGCGTCGCACTCAATTGGCTGCAGGAGAATGTCGCCGAAGGGGTGTTGTACTTTGGTGATGATGACAACACCGTGGATTTGCGTCTCTTCGATGAGCTGAGAAATACTAAGAAGGTGTCCATGTTTCCGGTCGGACTGATTGGGGAATATGGAGTTTCATCACCCATAGTGAAGGACGGAAAGGTTGGTAATTTTTTTCTACTTGTCTTTTAATCCCGGTAACACGTTACTGACATAGGATTTAATTTGACATAGTAACATATCAACGATAACGACACAAGTTGATCCCTTTATACTTAATAGTGATATGAAAAATGAAAATAAAACTTATGCTTGTCACATCCACAGCACATACCGTATATAGTGACGGTTTATACCGGGCGTATTTCACTTTTACAAGGTTACCTACTGAAACCTCCGGAATGGGCTGATCTTCTGGTATTTTAAATGTTTTATATCATTCATTTGAAGTTTTACACATAATGTTTTTAGTAGCTTTTATTTTAAAAACGTCTCCTCGTTTGTGAGTATTGATATGTTATTCCTTCAAATTTAGTTTTCGTGTTGCTACTGTTCTTACATCACCGGCAAATACATATTTCTGCCCGTTATATGTTTCTTTATAACGTAGTAAACAAATATAGCGCAATCTAAGTGATTTATCGCTCAGGCCGCAATACATTCATGCATTTGTTACAATATTTGTGATAAATAATATTATTGACAATAAATATCCGCCGTCGCAATGACTTTGTACGAGCGAACGCGAAATATCTTTTCGTAGAGACATTAACTGTAATATTTTTATATTTCATTTCATATTTCAATAATATACGAATCTCCTTTAAATTCAAATTTTTCAAACAAAAGTAAACAATTCACCGTTAATTTTATTTTCTTTCCGACGTTGATAAATGACGTCATTAGGACCGGTACGATACCGCAGTCGGTCAGGTCAAACATTAATACGTACTAAAAGCTAATGCCCCGCCCTCTCCCTTTGTACGAGTGTCTTGAAATCGTCACGAGAATCGTTAGTTTACAGTAATTACATTTCGTTTTAAACAAGAAAGAAAATATGTACTGCCATGATATATCGCTCAGCCTCGAGTTTCACGGTATTTATATTAATGACCTACCTTACCTAACTTGTTACCTTAGCTAATGTGAAAAAGCGTACTAATCTTAACATAAATCATGTGACAATGTTTGTAGGAATCGCTTTACATTCGTAACTTCAACATACGGTTACAAAAGTCGTTGGAATGCCTGATATCGATGCTGCTCTATTATATTTTTTAATTTTCCGGTATTCATTATTCAATTTAGGAAGGCAGATTGGCAATTGGGCCAGTTGATGGCGATTGGTCATCACCGCCCACAGAATAATACATTCCTTTAATACTAGATATTGCTATTTGAGGGTAGACTATGCGGGATGAGTGGGAATAACGCTTTGGTATGGGAAGTGTTTAATTTTATGAAATAAATCCATGTTATTTATATATAAAAATATATTGTTACGACATATAAGTAACATTGACTATTTTAATAGAAACAGAGATAATCACTGCGTAAGCACAAGAAGTAACGATAGATTCAGTAAATCCTTCCCGGGGCAATATTCGTTTCTGTAACAGAACCCCATTTTTATTGATATATAAAGACGTTATAAAGTATGTAGATATATTTTGTAACAGTATGTTTGTCGATGTTCAAGCGATTTAATCGTTTTTAATGAATACGTGTCATTTATTATTATTTTATATAGCATTGGTATTCGGACAAGCAAAACGGTCAACTGATGGTACGAGATGACCACTGCCCATAGACACAGGCGCCATAAGAAATTTGGCCCATTCCTTATATAGCCCATACGCTACCAACCTTGATTACTGAGCTGTTTTGTTCTTAGTGCCACACTCTTCAAAATGGAACCCAACGTTATTAAGTTTTTCTATTGGCGTTAGAATATCTTATGAGTGGGCGGTACCTACCTCGACGAGTACTATTTATTGCGGACAATTCACAGCTAAATTTGAATGCTACAAATGTCATCACCATGAGTTCTATGTATAACTTAGTTAAGTCTTTGAAAATATTTTTAATCCTCGCCAACGTTTTGTACGTCTCGCAGCTGAAGCGGCGCAGTAGTTCTAGGTAATCGTGAAATTAGGAATTGTGATAAATTTACCGTTAAATGTCAAAAGACTATTTGATAATTACTACTACAAGTTACCTAGACAACTATGTTTCACATAGTTAAATATTATGTAAATAATTAGATTACTGTATGGAGAATTCCAAGGTATCGTGTAGTCATTATTTGATCAGAACCGGTGCGTATTTTCGAAATGTTTTGTATTTAAACTAAAATAATCGTGACCATTAATTTAAGCTGTGTATAATTATATTACAAGATAAAAAACACATAAGTAAATCATCTTTTACCACAGAATATAAATTAATAGAAAAAATAAATATTTATAAAAAAATTTCAGGTGGTTGGATTTTTCGACTCGTGGCCGGCTTCGAGAACATTCCCAGTGGATATGGCAGGGTTCGCAGTAAACATCGAGTTCCTGAAGGAAACCGCCAACATGCCATTCATCGCTGGACACGAGGAAGACAGGTTCCTAGTTAGCTTAGACCTCAAGGTCGAGGATATTGAGCCGCTAGCTGCGAATTGCACTAAGGTCCTGGTCTGGCACACCAAAACCGTGAAGCACAAGAAGCCGACTCTGAAAATAAATATAAACAAACTAAATACCATTTCGAAATATCAGAACTTTGTCAATCTCCTCAAAGAGACCTCCAGACTGGGCATGGCCGAAGTGAACGCGGAAGCAGGCATTAAGTCGTACGTCACACGCAACAGGAAGACGTCGGAAACGTTAGCCGATATCCTGTAGGTCGTCGGCATACGCTCGCCGTACGTTTTGGCCGAATCGTTACTCAGTAGGTAGGTATTTGCAATTGTATTTCGTGTGGTCGGGATGCGTTTCACGTCCACGTCCACGTCCACGTCCCCGGCCCCGTGGCTTACGAACGACGCGTCGTTCAACTCCTGCAATAATAATAAGAAATATATACGACGGATTGCGACGTTCACGTAACCACGTATGAAGCCGGTTCCCAACGGTACGGGTGGTACTGTGAGCAGTGTCGCCCGAGGTGTGTTTTTATTGTCCAATCTCAATTCAATGGGAACATTCGATAGTTCTCTATATTAATAGTTATAAATATAAAATTGCATTAATCACTCAAACTCTAAATTATATTGAAAAATGTTATTATTTTTAAAATGAGTATACGACGTTTGCTCGAGGGTAGGGCGGTAACTCGGATTTATTGTAGCCGGCGGCGAGAGCGTCGGCGGTGAGGGTACTGTACAAAGGAGGAGCCATAGTTAGGTTACTAGTCGAATAATATAGCGATATTGAAAGGCAATAAACGCAGACGGCGCCTCAGCGCGGTGTTTCCGTGACGCACGACTCGACTCGCCTTATTGCATGTCTTTCCACGTTAGTCATTTTCATTCGAGTCAAGTATGTCTGTGCGTGTAATGTAATAATCGAAATCATGTACACGGGTATATCGTCATTGATTACAAATGTGTTCTGATATCAGCGATCCGTTTTAATGACAGCGAACGGTGAGATTGTTTAAACGTATACTTTAAAGCCCGAACAATCACATTCTCTTTGTCCGACTTTAGCGCGTCTCGAACTTAGCCTCCCATTACCTAATGTGTCTTTAATATGATTTTTTGTTATTCTTTTTTCACGCAGCGTAAACCTTCAGCAAGGTTATGTCCGATTCATCTAAATGCCCACTGCTTACCACTTGGAGGACCAGTAGCTCATCCAGATTACTAAAAGAACGAATAAAATAGAGTTAATTATATTAGTGACCCGCGAACAACCGCCGAATAAAATTAGAGTAGAACTTTAAGAGTAAAATGTCTATCGTTCCGTCTGTCTTTAAAACGTTTTCAAATAATTTGACGTTTACTTATACCTCACCACTTATGAATGGGTGAGGAAGGGGTGCCGATGTGTCGGTCCGACAAATCCTCACGTTGGCATTCTTTCCGGAAGCGCTACAACTACTAGATAATAGAAAAACCGACGAGAAACGTTAAGTATATAATATTACGTACGTAAGACACAAAGTATAGTTCGCCGTAGAAACCTAAGACAAAACTCAGTTCCGCAGGTATCATACAAAATAATACCTATATATATATTTTTATAGAAACCGAAGCCGAATGGTGAATTTATTAGCTTAACTATAAAATATATAAATAGTTATAACTTGTAACTATGTATATATTTTAACATTAATATTTTAAGAACACGTGATCGTAGCCAGGTAAGCTAGATAGGTCTTTAAGTCGGATGTCTTTGCATTGTGTGCAGATTCTATACAATTCAAGCCGCATGAGTACGTAATTGTAACATTTATACGTATCATGTTATCTATGACCCGTCGACGGTATTTTACTAGAACGGTTAATTACACAGCAGTAGGAGTAACAATTTATCTCGAACGATTAATTCACAGCCTTCCCATAATTAGTTTCAAACCTGTCCAGATAATGAAGGCTAACGATAAGTACGCAGTGCTACGTATCCGAATGTGTTAGTCAAAGTTGTATTCTAGTTAAAGGGGAGGAGCGCTTCGTAGCGAACCGAGATGTCAGCTAAACCTAATGATCTGATAGTCGTTGTGATAATATGTATATAATCTATTAAAACGTCGGTAATATATTTTAGGTAAATTAATTTTATAAGTGCTCGAATTATTCTACTTCCTTCGCCCCCCCCCCAACGCTTGTCGGTCGAAACGAATTATTTTTACCAATTTGGTCAAAATCGGATTCTGATTGATTGATCTATAAAACGCATACCGATGAGATTTGCTTTGACCATCGAGTCCACCATCTCATAATATACCTTAAAGTATTCTATGTTACATATTTTATTTACTTCGTTTTTTTTTTGTTAAACTACGAGAATGTATGTATGAAACTAATGTAACACCCGAGCCGTCGCGTGGCGCCTTTCGACTGACTACAGTTAGTTATAAGTATTATTCATGTTAATCTCTATCGATGTTTGTAAATTTTACGGAAACATATTCTCATTTGCTGGCGGAGTCGTGTTCATCCGACGATAATTATTATATTATTTTTGAATTCTTAGTCTGTAGTAATTAGTGCAATAATTTCTTAGTTGTCGCCCGTTTGTTTGATTTTATTCGGTCATAACGTGATCTGCTCTGATCTGAGGTCGCAATCAACAAAATACAGAGTGCATTTTGTTGATTGAGACCTCAGATTATAAAACAAAAGGTTTTGTACATTCCACGCGCTCCACCAGGACATAGTGAAGTAACAAAACCGAATACAAATTCGACCGGGAGCGGAACGAAGTCTTTTTTTTTTTAAATACGGCAATAAGTAATAACTAAAGTAGCAGCACTTTTGACGTATTTTTGACACGTGTTACAATATTCCGCGCGCTTCCACCTTTTGTTTCCATATCCGAGATCGAGATATTGTTATTTTTAAACGACATTTAACGTTATTTACTGACCATTTTCAACAGCTGTACTCTGAACTATCGTCGTGCTTGCTATCGAGATGCTTCTCGTTCCTGTTACGTAGTAGGCAGATTCGTATTAACTTTAAGGTTATAATGCGCAACAACTACAAAAACCGGCCAACGAATTGTTAAGGCGATGAAATAATTCGTAGATAACTTTGTTAATTAGACAATTATAGGCTCTATAGACGGGCACTCGGACATTCATTTATCATAGAAGGTTTGGAGAATATTCATTAATAAAAACTGTCCCAAATATACTAATGGTGAAATAATTTTAGCAATCGTGATATTTTAATGTAGCATTCGTATTTGAATTAGGATAGATGTACGCGCATTTGTAGTAAAAACTTAAATGAAAATTAATTGTGTTTCCGGTAGCGAGTCCGTACGCGATTGCGCTTACGGATTTATAACAAATCGAGTACCTTTTGAAGTTCAGACTGACCGTAAAAATTAAACGTATTATATTGTTTATTAAAATATAAAAAATAATAGATGTACTTGTAATCTCTACTTAGTCACTACTCTGTGCCTACATTAGGTTTACGTGTGAACATATGTCGCGGGTTGTTGGCCAACCCGTGATGTGATATGTGACGGCGCAGGAACAGTTTCGGACCAATCAGCGCTCGCTTCACACGAATACTCGTAAACGAATGCATCGTATCGGTCCAGTCGTTCAGAATATATATCTATATAAAGGTAGGCGAAATACCACCTGGGACTTACTCATCACGACGTCTCCCAAACTGCAAAGGTCTGATAGACTTGAAATTTAACAGTTACTTTTTTTGCAACTTAAACGCTCTAAGGTTTTTTGGAAATTTCAAATTCGAGGGGGAAAAGGGAAGGGTAACTTTGTATAAATTTTACCCCCACTAAGTCGAGGTGGGCTGCTAGTTTATCACATATGCGAAATTCAGTGCAATTGTATTGTCACTAGTGAAGCTATAATATCACGGTTTCGACAGCGATAGCAGCTCGGCCGGAGTTTTAATTTGCTGAAACAATACTTGTGGACAAATTATTCTAGTTTATTATACTCGGATCGTTGTATTCGTAGCTTAGGTGTAACATGTAGTACCTAAATAAAAAGAAGAAAAAACAATCTATTTATAATGAAGGAAATGTAATCAAATATTTATGTACCTTTTAGAGTTAGAATATTATTGAAAAACAAAATGTATATTATAAACGCTTTCATCCATTTTTGTAACATTCTGAATTCTGCTCATTTTGCTAAAATTCATTGCATTCGCAACCTGTAACGTCTCGCGAAGTATAAAACTGTGTTAAAGACAAAGAAGACCTACCGGCTTCCAGTCGCTAGCTGGACATATTTCTCAATTCTCGGTGTTAACGAATGGATGATTACTTTAAAAAATAACCTCCGGTTTCCAAAATGGTGATCAAAGTCAGATTTACTAAGTCGATTAAATACTGATCTCTCTTTGGTTATATTCATAGTCTGCGTCATAGGCGGCCAACGACGAGTTTAATTCGTAATCAGACTTTGATCTGTGAACAGGTGGTTAGCATACGAAAAATAATCATGTAATTGTTACTTTAAAATAAAATGTATTCGTTTTAGTTTGATATAAGTGCAATCTAGCGGAGACACATCTATTTCTGTGACTATTGATGTGGGAACATATTTGAATATGAATACTGTTGGAAAAATTAAAAGTACAGAATATATAAATACGATCCTTGCGTCGTTGGCGAGTCAACTCCATCCAAGTAGAGAGTTGTGCAACTACGCTCTTAGTGTCATGGTCGATCCTACCGGTTAGCTAAAGGATTAACAAGTTGTAAATATTTTTAAACATTCTGTAAGTGGAGCGCAATAAAGTTTGCTTTAAAAGTAAATCTACTTGTCTCCAATCGTTCTCAGTTTTATTAAAAATCGTCAGCGTGTTGTAAGGATTTATTTAATTTATTTTTTTAAATAGCAATTAGTAATTATGAACTTGTTAACTACAAAAGTCTAAGAGCCTAATTATTTTAATAAGTTTTAATGTAATGGTACTGATAAAGGGTTGCCATATGAATCAATGTTCATATTATAAATTTTAATATTAACACTTCGTTCATATATCTTTAAGATTATATTTTTCAGAAAAGGTTATTTGGTCAATTAAATTGAATCTAGTCACGAATAACATGTTAAAACGATGGGTATCAAATAAAATGCTTTATAAGTTTGTTAATATTTTTATTACTTTTGCTTAATTTAAACATGACATGATATGATATTAATTAAATGACATCGTGCAATATAACAATGTCAGTAAACTGTACTATTAAGAATACATTTTTTTATTAACGTTAAATGGGGCCTGACGTATTTCGTCAAGCTGTTGCGGTTGACTTAATACAATAACATTTTACAGGAACAAGTTACCGTCGACTCCAGCGTCTGACATTTTTTATAACCTGTTCTTAAGCAACTTCCGAGCCCCTTTACGTTATTATTACTAATTCTAATATTACATGTATTATACATTCACTTACTACTACAACAGGATCAGACAACTATAATTTCTTGCAAAGAATTTAGCCACGATACCTTATAAAATTAACACTGAGAATGCTTTCTATCTTAAAAATACGAATATATGTGTCTTACTATATTACTTATTATATCTGTATATTAGCATCAATAGATGATATAGAATGATTCTAACGTTAACGACATTAAGAAGGGAGAGTTTTGTTATGAATGCATCGTACTATGTTCAGTATCTATGCTTACAAACAGCTGAGATCAGTCGTGTCACTTGTCAACTGACATGCTGGGAGTCCGCTACAGATTATATAGTAAAGACAAATACAATACAAAGTGGTTCATAAAATAGTTATGTCCACGGTTTTATTGATTACATTTTAGTCGATCGTTCCGAAAGTATTTTAGTTTTTAATCAAATTGTACAAACTTGTTGGACTTGGTTAAAATGTACTCATATAATGTTTATACAATTTACAAGTTTAAGTATCGCTTTGTTTTCGCTATTAATAATGTACAAAAATGTTTCGTTACCTTAATTATATAAAATTTAGAAAAAATGTTGTATGTTCCCATTGTTATGATTTCGACAATTGGTACGTTTATAAACTGGATGTACCATGTGTGTATTTCACGTGAAATATAAGCAAATATTTTGAGCACATCTCGCACATTTTGTCTTAATATTCTAAAGCGTTGTGTATATGACTCAGATCAGTCGTCATCAGCTCATCATAGAAGTTTGTTATTAGTTAAACCACCTGTAGATATATTTATTAAATAAGCATTAAGAAGATGATATAATAAAACACTTCGTCCCACGTGCTGGATCTTATGTTCCAATAGCGACTTGTGTCACCATTTCATTTTCATTTAAAAATAAAAATTGTTTCATAATATTGTGTTTTAATTGAAAAATCCAGTACGAGTTGTTGCCTTGCGATATTTAAATATATATTTCGCATTCTGGCAACATCGATGACAATATGTCACTTGTAACTACGTTTCATCTAGCCTTCAGCAGTTCATCCATTTTCGCCCGGTAGGCGGGCAATTCAACGTCATCCCAATGCAGGATGATCTTATCAAAAAACCTGTAGTAAACGATGTAGATTTGAATTAATGGGGAAATGACTATTACCTGCGAACTATTAAATAATCCTCGGAACTACTGAGTCAGTCAAATGTGATGACGTCATCTGTATTGTTGGTTTTTCTACAAGTTAACAAATTGGCTGCAGCAGTTTCTGACGTTCCGGACATCGTCAGAAGTTGCCGTCATAATAAATTTTTGAAATCAACCCAGACATACTAGAGTATACTTCGATTCTTATCTAAGCCATCAATTTTATGACAATATTAATATCTAATAATAATCACCACCTGTAGTTTAGTTTGTATGTACATACCTCAGCTGGACCTCGTTCAACACATTCTGCTCGTGCTCCGTGAGGCCTTTCTCGAGTACGTCGAGGGTGTCGATCAGTTGCGAGCGGTTGTAGAACCCACAGATGTTGGTGTCGATGCCGGGCTGGCTTAAGGTGAACCAAGTCGCAATGCGAGCTAATTCCACGTTACGCTCCTAATGGAATACAATAAAAATAATTGAATCGAAATTATTCTGAACATAGTTTAATGAATATATCTTTTCAAATCATATGATATGTTGTTTCTTACAAATTGTAGTAAGAAACTGAGAGAATCAAAAATATTATTACTAAACTAAACACTTAACATCTGGAACACCTGGTTATTAATATACCAAAAGTTCATAAATCTAAACTCACAGTACACTCTATCTCTAGATATTAAAGATATATGAACTAGTCAGCTTATGAGAGGTAACCTTGCAGAAGTCAGATGCTTTACGGCAAATAGCTTTGACGTCGTCACTGGCCGGGTGCCATGGCCGCGGGCCCATGTTGGTGAGCAGGCCCATCCCCGTGGCTGCTGCGTTGATCACTCCGACGCCCTTGTTCTGAACCGTATTAAAGAAATTGTAAGTAAACGTTGAATTATTTTAATACATACGTCTATTTCAACCATAAGATGAATAAATACTAATAGACAACTTTGACATTGAATTGACACAATGTCATCGATCGAGATCTAAAGTATCCTATGATATTTATTATACACTGACCGACTCATAAACTGCATCCATGTTCAAGTCGCCTTTGAAATAAACATTTAACCAAGTATTCAAACTTTGAATATAAATTTAAATTTATAATTTAGTTCATTATCTACGATAAATGACACCAAAATTGGTTTTGGTTAGCTTATTGAAAACTTGTCTTTTACAATAAAAAAAAAATTGCCTCCACGTACCCTTAATGTAGATTCTAAGCGGTCCCGCATATATTTGATTAAGGTTATTAAAAAGTCTTGCATAATATCGTTCCATTGTGGAATGGCTGTTCTTAATGCTACCACTGTTGTGGGCACAGATTTGTGTACTTTATAGTACACGAATTAAGCTCTGAATACTCAACTGGGCCTTGAAAATTAAGCCATATCTGGCTCCAAATGCCGTCAATCTTCCTGTATCGTCTCCAGTTAGATCACAGAACGGCATCGAACATGTTAGATAGGGCGAAGAAGTCTGCTGCTAGTAGCACTAGTTTTTATTATTATTTTAAGTCATGGTCCTTGATTAAAAAGTCGGTGAATGATAAAATTACGCCTGGAATTCTTACGTAATCAAATAAATAAAGAATCATTATTTGTTTCAATGTCTTTAATTGTTACAGTCCCGTGGCGATTGATAAGGGGGTTGTAAACATATCCGGAAAAGTTACGCAAATAAAACTCATATAAGTTGGCTCATCCAAGTACTTAAACATTATCATCGGTTCAAGACGACGAGACTAGTTTCTCGTGCACACAATGAGTACACGGGCAATAAATATTTATTAATTCTTCCATGCTCATGTGACAGAATAAGTTTCATTTGAGTAATAGTTATTGCAATTTATCTGCAGCTGGTTAGTGTATCGATTACATTAGAAACCTGCTTTAGGTACCTATGATATCATATCATTTAAAGTGATTTTTGTACTTTTATAAGAAAAAGTCTTGCCATATATGTAACTTTGCCTGTAATAAATATTTTGTCTTCAGTAAAAGATTTTTTGTTTCAATTGCTTTCCTGAAAAGCCGAACCTCGTCTCGCTTGAATTGATGTATCATTCAACAACTGTTGATATGCAACTAATATCAAAATCTAATCGTTGCGTTGCAAATATATAAACTGGCCACACGCGGACACGTGTCACCGAATGCCTAAACTCGATACAGTCGCACACGCAAGTCCACTGATAGTTGCTTGTTACATTTTGTTACGTTTACATTTATTTGGATGTGTATACAAGCATCAAGTAGTTGGTAGGATTTACGTAAACATATATAGCCTATATTATTTTATCTTAAATAAGTTCGTTATTTAAAAAGCCGTATGTTTAATTTCAAATGATGAACAACACAACCATACATAGTCTTTGGTTTCGCTTAAAATTCCAAATTCGAATTAATTTTATAATACGGCTACGACTTACAGGTAACGATCGAACGCAAATATGTATTGAAGATCAAAGCGAATCAATATTTTATGTCTTTTTCAAATCGTACGCCTCATAGATTTACAATCGACATAAAAACCAACCTCTTTTATATATTCCATATTGATTTGTTGGCGTGTACTAACAGAGTATAACATATTAATTTATAATTTATTTTAAGCTTTAAAGATATCGCTGATTCTCGAACTCAGAATTAATGTTTATAGTAATAGTTATTACAAAAGGCCTTGTTACTTACATACATTAAATAAAAAACCTGTAACGGCCGGCCTTATCGTCGTTGGGCCACTAAATATATTTAAGATATATTTTAAATACATTTTTCTCGGTCTCTGCACGTATTACGAAAAAACAATATAAGGATTCATTTCAATAATTCTGTGGTCGTTTAACTGGTACCAGTAAGATTAATTGTTAAAGTGAATTCGCATTAGTTAATTATTCATTGATTGCAATATCAAACAGCGCCATCGAACCGAATGCGATCAATGCGATACTTAGAGGTGCACACGTTGGTTTTGTACAAGTATCGAATTAAATCAATTTAATATTGAAAATTTATTTTTACATCTATAAAATAATTGCTGCTATTATTATAGGAGATCCTGTGGTTTCGTAAACTAAGACGTAGACTTGCTGCATAGGAACTAAGTTAAACTATTAAATTAGTTGCCGGATCATGTGAGGTGGAAAAGTGGATACACAGAACTCGTGTAAACCTTATCTCAACATCGACACAGTCAACGAAAACATTTTAGAGAAACCTTGATATGTTAAATAAAGGACTGTCTGATCATGACCTCTATTGGAAGAGGAACTAAATCGGGCAATTTAGAGCCTCTTCCACAAGAGAGGAAGTTTATAAATAAACATCGAGTAAGCACTTGTAATGGAGTGCAGGTGTAGTAAAATACAATTTAATTCTTGTTTTTTATAAAGAATGGTATATAAAATATATAAGGAGTTAAAGAAATTTAATATGTTTTAATTATTTGAACATTAAACTGGAGAAAAGGTTCAATTTATATGGTAAATAATTAGGGGCAACAAAACTCTTAATCCTGCCCTGGTCTTTTGTATATCCAACAAATACACTCCTATAAACAGGAGACGAGGCCTGTGCCTCGGAACATTACAGGTGTGTTACTCCACCTAAATACTTGTCTGATATTAAAGTGCCATAATTACCTTGAAGTATTTTGTATAATTCTGCAGTCGGTTATCAAAGAGCGTCGACTTGGCATAAGAGAGCACAGCTGATATCTTGATATCCGACTCTTCCACCAACTCTTTCATCAAGTCGATGTCGTAGTCAGCGATGCCGATGAACCGAGCCTTGCCGTCGCGCACTGCCTGTTCCAGCGCTGGTAGAGTTTCCTTCAAGACCACGGACATATCCGGAGCAAAAGTCACATCATGGACCTGAAAGGGTCAATTTATTGTTATATATTTTGTCGCCTTGGGTATATCACATATTGCTCGTAAAAGAGGTATTTATACGCTTTAGCCGTTTAGAAATAAAATCCTTCAAGTCCTTTTTAACTGAACTTTAAGTAAAAACAATTTGCATTTAAAACATAACTGTATAACGAATTTGATTGATTAGATAAGATATATAAATACGTTTTCCATCCATGAAACACTCTGTGAGTCGAGGGGAAGGTCTGTGCTCAGCAGTAGTATTTTAAGTAAACAAGTTCCATAATTTTAATGAGCGTAAGACGAGCTCAGCAGACAATAAATGTTATAGAACATGAATTATTATATGAACGGCGAGCGGTACAATTGATACAATGAGCGTACTCTGGCATCGGTTTACATGTAACATCATTGTGCCTGAGATTTAATCTGAGTCTCTGACAATAACATCTTCGCTGCAACTTCTAAATCAGCGAACCGAGGTCTGAGCCGCTTCGTGAGCTGAAAAGAAAAATCTAAAAGTCCTTGCAGCTTTTATCAAATTGTTGCAATGTTTTCTAAATTTGAAGTTTATTTCATGGACACGTAGGTATAAATAATAACACGCACGCGTCTTCTTCTTTATTCTTACACTAAGTTTGTGAATAAGACTTAGTGTATATCATCGGCTTATTAACTATAAACGCCGTGGCTTTGCCAGTGGAAAGTTACATTGTTGTTTTGACCAACCAAAACATGATGAGTATTCATGAATGATACCTCATTCATGAATACGAAACACTTGCAGAACATTCACCCGTTAAGATATAAAGAAGGAATTCAACTTTATAATAATAAAATATTTCAGTTTACTATTCTGAAAACATATTTTAATGCATGTATCTTTTAGCTTTATAATTATTATAGTCAATGTTGTGACAGGTCACGATCGAGTTCTACGATGAGCCGTGAGAACACAATCTATCCTCACTCTCTGTTAGAAATCAGAATAACTCTGCGGTTCACTAAGAATCGTCATTTAAGCTCTGTTATTTCTCGAATATATTGTAATCTTTACTCCGCATTACCGAGCATTACTTCAACACCTCGTTGGAAAATCATTTTAATTGGTCTGTTATGGATTTGCGTATTATACCTATATGTAAGTATGTACATCCTACGTAGTAAAGTATATCCAAGAGTAAGAGTATCCATGGTTCATTTGTTATAGATAACCTTTTAATGGATAATTATACTATCGTAACATAGCTCTGAAAATGTTAACGTCGAGATGAGGTTTTCAGTGGCTTTTGTGGAGTAAGGAAACTGAGGTTTTAATTAGTTTTTTCGTAAACCAACTCGCGGTGATCCGCGCTGGGGGAGGATGAGATTGGCGCATTCAATGGAGTCTGCTACCTCCGGTCTGTCGAACGTCAAGTCAAGTTTGACTCAATATCTTACTAGCTCTTTTTGGAGGTAGGTATTTGTTTAAGTGAGTATGTCTCATATGTAAAACCCCGTATCAATATATTGCGCTGATCCAAAATATTTCATTCCTGAATCGCGCTGACAAGAAATTGAACAGAAGTCGTGGGAAAGGTAATTTTAATGGATACCTTCAATAGCGCCGATCCTCGCGAATGGCATTGGAAATCACACGCACAAACCGGACACAGTGTAATCGAGTTTCTCATCAAGCTCCTCAAAACGAGGCACCCACATCGGAACCAGCGTAATGCTCCTAGACGTCAATCAACTTCCTTACTAAATAGACTGTCTCCTAGACTGACCTAGCCTTCCCACTCACGAGAAATGTTGTGAACCTACAGATGCTCAACGGTAATGTAGCGTACACTATCAGTGTAGTCTATGGAGGCTGCTATATAGCAGTGTCGTGACCCTCAAGACTCAGCTTAAGACCCTGGATAAAATGCGGACATTAGAAATATTGAATATGAAATGAAAAAAAAGTCATCCTCTCCTTTTATGGGACACACCGTGGATACAGGTGTCATTGTAATGTTTTCCTTCATTGACGAGTGGAAATACAAACAATCACTTGAAATAATAGTATTCTTGACCGGTGAATAACTGCAATAGAAATCGTGTAAGAAGAAACTCGAAACTCACCACAGAACACCAATGTAAAATGTCCCAAAGTCATATGCGATAGTGACTGTAATTATAATAAAATTTATAAGATACACGAATCAATGTCAACCAACATTTTTGCTAACATTTTACGAGTGAGATACAAAGTGAATTCTTACAGAATCGCGTTGCGAATGTCAGTGATCTAAGCTTTCCATGCCTTTAACAAATGTCAATGATGGCTCATTGGTTAGAACAATCGTAACTTGTTTTTATTAATTACGTTTTATTTATATCAACTTGATTTAATTCTCAAGCTGCCAGTCCCGACTTCGTACGGGTAAAATAAGAATTTTATTCCGCGCTATTTTTTCACCGATGAGATAAAAATGTTCACCGGATCTATCGGCTCGTTCTGAGCTAACGCAGCGTACCAAAAGCCCCGCTTATTTTTCTCGCGTTTATTTAAATATCTTGTAAAATTTCTAAAGCTACCGATTACAATTGATATTTAATTTGATAAGGATTAATACTTCCTGTTTTCATTTTTATTAAAAATGGTTACTATTTCTTCTTGAATTTATACTTCTTTGGGTGCGCTATGAAAAGAATGATGAGTATGATTTATTGTGATGCGCGCGCACAGTTTGACATCATAATTAAACGAAGAATTTATTTTTCAATTTTCGAAGAAAGCTTCCAAAACCTCCAATAAGTGTCTAGTCGCTCGAAGTAGACGCACCTTACGAACTAAATTGTGAATGTTCAAATTTGCGAGTGAGCGTTATTTACATTTATTATCATTTTTAATAAGTAGATTATCATTAATTTATTGTATAATTATTTGTATGTTTTTAAAATATCTTTAATTCTGCCGACGATGTAGAACGTTCCACGCACGTACGTAGTTACACGAACCTTTTCTTTAACTTTACAAGTAAAGTGTAAACTAGTAATTTTCTAAGAACACCGAAAATCTTTAAGACTAAGGTTTTGGTTTTATGAAATCGTACAGAGCAGTATATCCCCTCGTTCAAATTTGTTTCTCGAACTTAGGTATTTTTCGTTCGGAACGAATTTCAGAACAATTGTTATGACAATTAGATTCTAGCTACAGCAGTAACTTAATATTCAAATATACCGTCTTGATGTGGTTGGACCTTTCGAAATATGATGTTAGCCGATGCACGGTGGTAGTGGTAGCTTTCGGAAGCCTACATTTGTATAAAAATATAAAAGTATCTGTGTTTTTGTTTTGGTAGCATTCGCTTCAAAACCAACTTGACTGACAAATTTATCTCTGGTTAAGTTAGCTATTAAAACTCAGTTTAAAAATGAGCCACGCGTATAAACATACTACCTATGTAGCCTATATACGTCCTGACGCTGAAACAATGTGAATGTTAGTTTGATTGTTTTATATACAATCCAATACTTCCTTTAGGAAGAGTCGTGTTATAAACTACAAGTTGACGTGTCGGTGTCGGTCTATCATTTCAAATGAAGTGTATATTCGCTGTTGTCGGTACGCATCGATCGGCGTCTGGCATTGTTCTCTTATCACTTCAATCGTCTTCGTGGTTTGAACATCAGAATGATAATATTTGTTTAGATATAAACATTAACACAATCCCATCGTCTCGCAATATTCGACGTTCAATATATCTTTGCCCCCTTAGCTTTGCAATTCAGGACACGGACTTCTACCAGCCTTACCGACTGGAGGAATTTCGTGCTTAGACCGTATAACGATAACATCAACTGGGAAAGCAATTGCAAGTCTCTAATATAATAGATGATATAGTTGTAAGAAGAACACTTACACTAAGATTTATAATGGATATTTTACCTCGGGAACATTGATGAAACGAAAAAATAGTTGAAATTAGACACATGCAGGTTTCCTCACGATGTTTTCACAGCCGAGCACGATATGTATTATAAACACAAATTAAGTGCAGAAAATGCTGTGGTGTTTGCCTGGGTTTGAACCCGCAATCATCGGTTAATATGTAGGCATTCTAACCACTGGGCCATCTCGGCTCACGTGACTTACTAAAACTAACGATTATTCATAACGCTGGCTATTATGCACAATGTCCACGCCCGCCACGTGCCCGCGTGCCCGTACTGTGTCGTCCGAAGACGTAGACTTTAATCTATTTCTGGCCAATTACATATGTATGACGTGGATAATGAAATTATCTAACGTAAAAGCGTGTAAACAGCTTTATCCGCAACTCTGATCAAATCATAAGCACTGAGTCTTTCTAGAAGATTGAAGAAATCCGTTTCACGATAGAATCTATTAGAATAATCAAATAGGAATATACGTGCGTACTTTTTTGTTTATTTAAAATAAAAAGTATCAAAAAAATTTTACAATACCCAAATTGCGTTTTTTATTTGATTTAATTCTAGATAGATAAATATTCAGAAACTCAAGCCTAGAGATTAAAATGTGCCTTTTGTCAAAATTAAAAGTAATATTTTAACTTGGTAAGGGAAACTCGTAAACAAAATAACAACTTTGGCATGCCTGGCTGCAGCGCATTGAGACCTACTTCATTTAATTTATATCTCGATAACCGCTTACAATCCGCTTAAAATTCACAAATAAAAAACAAATACAAAAATGTATATTTTTCACGTAATGCAAACACAGCAAAATTGTAATATATATGTATGTATGTATGTATCTGATGCTCCTATGCTACGCTACTAGTGTTTTTAAGAAGAAAATTTGATTCGAAATTTCGATTAAATCCTCATTAAGCGTAATCCCTAAAATGAAGTCAGGTCTGCAGCATCAGTGGTTAGAAAACTTAGGCAACTAAGTGTTATTGAAACCACTCGACTAGCTCGACTGCTCGAGTATACTTTGGTTATTTTCATGGAATTATGTATTAGTTGGGGAAACGATACAGATATTTAACCTGCTTTTATTTTACAAAAGAGATTTATTATGGAGGAATACTTACAGCTACTTCATAATATATTAACAGCAATATTATATATATTTATATTAATATTAATCATTTTGATAGAATCCTATGGCAATATTGACGATAGATGACAAAATTGCAATTCAAACCTGTGCAGTCGAGCTAAACAACCCAAGCGAATACTGGGCTACAGCACAATGCTGACTGTCTTCTAAATATTTGACGAATATAAATCTATCACAGGTACATTGCAACTGCATAGTCGTTCGATTTTTTATTACAATGAAGTAAATTATTTCTAAGCATTGTTCAGTGTTAATTTATCGAGTCTGCTCCTATTTCCTTAAGGATATCTAGGGGGTCACAAGTTAAGTAAATAGCTGTGTAATGTCTCACAAAGTATAATAATAATAGTTAAAAATTAACCTTTTTTTGCTTTAATGTAACCATAAAGCGTGTCAAATTGGAAGTGGATAGTGAGGCCAGGTTTAATCTCACACAGACCAATTTTTTTATTCCACTCGTGTCAACATCAAATTTATTTTAGTTTACTTTGATACCAACGCTGAATATTGGCAGGTTAAATTTACTTTTGAAAGTAAAGCTGTCTTTGTGCCACTCGTCACCGCCATCGCGTAATATATGTTTTACAATCCACATTAATTTCTACGTAAACTATACTGTCTCAGTGTAGACGGTCAATATAAATAATATATTCTGGTTTTACGTATATATAAGTTTAGCTAAGAGTTTCGAGAATGGTAACCGCATACTCGTTGCGTAAGAAATTCGGCTAAGACTAACAAAATAAGAATACACTTAGTAGAATATGAATGCCAATCGTAATGCCGTTAATGTATAATAATTACAAAACGGCGTAGAAACAAAGCGCCTGCATCGCCGCGGGCCGCGCCAACAGCACTACCAATTACAATTCTGATACCATGCTACGTCCGCGTCCGACTGTCCGGTCTGCGTGTAATTTACCTAGCAAAATGTTCTATTCGTAGTTTAAAATCTGTTTATTTTTTATCGATGAAATCATAAATTATTTATTTATTATTTATATTGTCATTGTCTCTAGTTTTTATGTTCCGACAATATCATTCGAAATGTCTTGGTTCCATGTTTGACGTACAAAGCAAAAGTTCAATCTCACGGCACGCACCTTTGAGTTTTTGAAGTTTAGTCCATGTAAATTAGTCATTTTCCGGTATAGATGCTGAAAGAAGATCATCACGAGGAACCGTAAATCTGCATATCTGAGAGTATTTTAAAGTATTCGTCGGCGGGCGAGCGAATGTAAGTGGTCAATATCGCCTATCGACATTGGCATTGCAAGAAATATTGACCATTCCGTACAACACCGATGCCCCACCAACTTTGGGAACTAACATGTTATGTCCTCGTGCCTGTTATTACACTTGCTTGCCCTTCAAAGCCGTACAACAATACGGAGCATTGTTGTATGCCGGTAGAATATGTGATGAGTAGGTGGTACCCGTCCAAGCGGGCCGGCACAAAGCTCTACCAGAAAGGATTATAGGAGTACTATAATGTATTAGCAGATGCAACTGAAGTACATTAAGCCACGTTTAAGTTCACATCAAGTCGCAGCGCTTAAGTTCTGCTTATATCCTGTCTTTGAAAACAATTCAACTAGTACAGAGGAGTTCCTTGTAAACTATAGTAGAATTTTCTACTTGAGAGAAAGAAATATTTTTTCGCCTTACTATTGTTTCATCGTGAAATGTCTACGGCAGCAGGAAATTGATAAATTCCAGTGTCAGTAGAATTTTCTGATATATTGCGATTATAACTATGTTTTCTTTCTAGAATATTCTCGGAATGTTGCAGAGATTTTAGAAATACATATTATAATTTCATACATATATTTGTACATACATACATACATTTTCGTATTTCTGATGCATTTCTAGTCGTAAGTATTTGGACATGGCGCCCTTAAGGACCGGTCGGTAGTTACGGTTAATGTATTCATTGCTTTGGTCACCTTACCCACCAAGATCTTTTACTCTATACTACCAACGAAGCGGACTTTGTTAGACTCTAATATCTTGTGAGTACATTGTTATCGCAGTGTCAGGTTTTGTAAGCCCGTGGCATTTCTAAGTGACCATTGACTGTCATAGTAATTACACGATTACGAGATATGAAAATATTGTTTATCAAATACATACCGAATGCTGCATAAAAGAAACTGAACCGTAAAGACAGCTTTAATTTATTTTTAGGGCGTGTTTTATGGCATGCAAAACTAGAAACTAAACTGGACGCAGCTAGAAGAACTTCTCTATGTGATATACTAGTGACATAATCACATAACAATCGGAGCAAATACAAGACAAATATAGTTTTTACGCTTGGGATTCCTGTAAATTATAGGTAGTGAGTGTACTGAGAAAAAGGCACTGCAAAATATCTAATTATTGCAGCTTCATGTTTAACAGGGTTAGAAATAAAGACGAGATAAGAAGAAAAGCTCTCTTTTGAAACTGATTTTAAAATAATAACCAAAACATTTTATATTTGTATTTTTTATTATGAGTCCTTTGGTTCCTAGAACAATATAATCCATGTAATAATGTAGAGTTATAGTATTTTGTAGTTTTTCGATGTTACAGAAATGTGAAAAAATCTTTCTTTATGCTTATTGTGTTAACGTTAACCACTTTAAGACCTAGAACACACATAATTTAATCATATTCCTCATCAGTGTAATTGATAAGCCCTGCTCTGAGGGCTATTCATGCACGATCGTGTCTATATATTAAGACTCCGTGTACATTGTACGTGACGCCGTCGCCACAGCGGCGCTGACCCGTACACCTGTGCGCGTGTAAATCCCAGGTTCGGCATTGAAAAGTAAGCCACAGAACACGGTGCTGTAGAGCGATATCATCAAAAATGAATCGACGTCTGTTTATAGTAACAAATACAGATTATTAATGGTGTACAACGTTCATGATTCCAATGTTATCTTCTAGCACGCCAAAAGGTATATATATCACCTACCAATTTAACGTTCCGGAAAGGCAAGTGTAAATATAAGGCTTGTCATAGACCTCCGTAACCGTAACCGAAACTATCAGTTACCCGAAATAAAAATCTATCCGAAACCGTAACCGTATAGTTTTTTTTTTGCATAGAGCTATACTAAAAGAGCTATTTTTATGCGATTATACCTTATAATATATAATAGCCTATTAATAAAGTAAATGTTACCTCGTAATTATCTCTTTTACAATTTTAAAGCAATTTAATATTCGTTACTGAAACTATCAATACAATCGGATAATCCGAAATAATTTCTAATCCGTAACCGTATCTGAAACCGGTAAATTAATTTTTCACGTATTCGTTTCCGTATCCATATTTTTTGTTTTCTTTTTTTTCTTTTTTTTTTTTAAGGCTCACTTGATGGAAAGTGACTACCATCGCCCATGGACATCTGCAACACCGGGGGGCTTGCAAGTGCGTTGCCGGCCTTTAAGGAAGGAGTACGCTCTTTTTTTTAATGTTGTGCGAGGCAAAAAATTTCTTAAAAATCGCGCTGTTATGGATTTTCGAACATCTAGGTGGTGCGGGTGAAACTTGGAATTTTGACGAGATGTCCGAGGGTGAAATTCAGCAGCCGGTGAAATTAATCCACACAATTCCTCGATGCAGAGTGATCGAACATCTCTAAGCAAAGCCAAAGGATCAAGCAGATCGGGAAGGGCTTGATCATCGATAATTCAAGCTGTTCTACGTTGGATACGGTCAAATGGAAGAAGCTGGTACTGGGGAGCACCCGCCCAGAGGTGAGAGCAGTACTCCATGTAAGGCCGAATTTGCGCCTTGTATATTCTTAGGCCGACGTGAAATACTGTCTTGCCTTGCTGAGCACACCGAGCTTTTTTGATGCCAATTTGGCTTTGCCTTCCAATTGACCGCGGAACTGAACGAGAATTGAAATATAAACGCCAAGTATTCCGATACTAGCTGTAAAGTGTCCCACAAACACATTTACAGCAAGCCTAAGAAGGATACTTTTCAATTGTTAAGTGACGCAGTACACACATTATAAAAAAATAATCACAGATAGATAAACAAAAGGAAATCCAGTAATTAATATCATCTTAAGATATTAAAAACGCGTTCCTGTTGTCAAAATTTCGCGAAATGTATCCAAAAAAAAATATGTATAAATAGGGTATCCCATCAAAACATAAATGCGGAATGAGAGCCAAGTATACTATATAGGCCTTCGTTGTTGACCAAAACGACAAAAGAAGTGCGACCTAAATGGGTGCCAAGTTCAATGGTCAGTCCTGAAATTTATTTATAACTACATAAAATATCATTTCGCCTTATAACTTAGAGGGATATATTGTAGCCTAAGGTCTGACTTGGCAGTTCTCATATGCGAATTATATTATAGCCTTCGCAAGCCTAAACCTGTTACAAATGAATTATAAACACAAACTTAGCACACGAAAATTCAATGGCTCTTGTCTGGGTATGAACCGGCAATATCTGGTTAAAATTCATGTGTTCTAATGACTGGACAATCGCAGCTCTTAATGTACGTTAATTCTAACTAAGCAATACTGAACTCTCCTCGATTCTTCTTAGATGTTCTGACTTATAATTTGTTATTATAAACACACATTATAACTTGTGTTTATGAACATATTAGAACTAGTCAAGTCACGTTTATGTGAAATAGTTTTTGAGTTATGAGGGGGTCAAAAGTGGCTCCAAATGGTCAAAATCGTGTGATATTACACACGGTGCTTCTCGCCAGTTCTTTTACTTGAACTTGGCTTGACACGCTACTGCGTGTCTTGATTACTATGTTTAAAAAAGTACTACAAAATATTGATTTTCCTATTAAAAAGCCACACAAACATATACTTCAGCAAAATAAACACACTTTCTTGCCTTAAAATTAAATTAAATTTTAATCTTTTTTTATTCCCGCAAAAACACTGTCATTCATTTTGGTGACGTCACACAGATAAATACAACAGTTGTGTACATACGACGGGCATTCACTCAACGTTAATATATATTTGGCGTTTTTGGGATAATAATGAATTACAATTACTATCATAGAAATAAATACCCTATTACAAATTTTTAATAAATAAACGAATAAATATGACAAAATGTAAATACTACGAACCTGTGACTTGATGCCTTTATGACTTTGTTGACCGATGACACTGAGGAACTCGGTGGCAAATAAGCCGAAATTCTAATATGCATCGTTAGCTTATGAACTTATTGAATGAAGTAACATAATTACCCGAAACGGCCTTGCATCTGACCTGTATCTAATCTTAGTAATGTAATTTCCTCAACGTGTTTACGTCAACTTTCGACGACCGGAGAGATGTTTTCACAACGTAAATAACACGTTTTAAAACACGTGCAGGAATGCAACTCACCATGAATTCAGTAGTTTTTCTTCAGCAAAATAATATGCGTCAATACTAAGGTCGTAATAATTCTACTCTGACTAATATTTTCACTCACTGATATTATCAATAATTTTGCTAGTTCTCATCATCGAGATCATCAATGACATCAATAAATTAAACAACACGCCCGAAATTGATTGGTAATAAATTTATAAAAAGGATGCAGTAACATAATTGTTTCTATCTATATTAGTGTTAGTAACCTAATTTTAACACTAGCGCTGCGGAGACTCCTGTAAGATGTCCATTAAGAAGACAATTGATAGCTCTAATGAAATCCGAACGATTTAAGTGGGTCTTGGAACTATCGGAATTTCATTTCTCCTTCATTCATAAATCAAAGTGCATGCCGTTGTTTCTTTGTTATTTTTTTTTATAAATATAAAATGAAAATCTCTTTTATTCCGGTTTACCTGAATTAAGTCGACGTAATCGAGTCCGAGCCGACGCAGAGTATTGTCAACGCCAACCGCAGTCTTCTCCGCAGAGAAGTCGAACATCTTTGAAGTATCTTGCTCGTATCGGCCGACTTTGCTGCCGATAAAAAATGTTTCCCTCGGGACATCCTTTAGAGCCTGTGAAAATTATTGTCAGTTATATCCAATGCCAGTGATTCAGGTAACATTATTTTACATAATATATTTTGTTAATTGGATTATTAAATTTTTTGTATATGTAACAAAATTTTAAGTAATTTTATTATCGATACAAGAGCCGATATCACGGTTCACGGTTCACGGCTGGAAGCGCTAATTCAATGCCAGTACCTTGTCTAAATTCCCTAATTTTGTGATTGTCTGAGCTCAGGTGATCAATTACGGCATGTTACGTTTCTGAGGCTTTTTGTCGATGTAAATTCGATACATACCTTTCCTATGGTTTTCTCGGAGCACCCCTGCCCATACCATGGACCCGTCTCCAGATAATTCACTCCTCTTTTCAAAGTTTCTTTAATGAGCTCCAAGCTCCTTTCTTCGTCGAAGTTCCTAAAATTGTATCTAGTTTATATATTTTGACATACATATTTGTCCATTATATGAAACACATTATTCTAAAATATCAAGTTTTCCGTTTTTATTAGAGGAAATGCGATTGTGATGATGAAAGTTCGAACCTGCGCGTTTGGTTTCCCATAACATCGTGATTCTAGTCGAAGACATCATTACGAGTTCGCGGTCACGGTGCTTAGCGGAAAGTTAACTTTGGGAATACTTAAGGGAAAATTTACAGATTAGTAAAATATCCCCAAACCAAATGTAGCCGGTAACTGTCTTTAACGAATAAATCACTATTCCTACTAATTAAATTGTTTAAATAAATAATGTTGAGTTTGGCTATTCTTAGGTTATTATATATTGAGTTGTTATATAATTGGGATTATTGTTAATATAATGTTCTCCAATAAAAAATACTCCAATAACATATATATTCATTCAACGGCGTTTATAACAAATATGTGAATGAAATCACTCAAGCGGTGTGGTACTCAATGCTGTTATCAAAATATTACTTTTCCCGATTGCCGATAATGTAAGTCACATTGAATTACATAGCCTATGACAAACGAAGCTCAAAGTTGGCTCAATCGGTTGCGATATTATCTGGGGTTGGATCGCAATAGCTCGCGGATAAGCGCGTCATAGTGAGCGACTGCCGATGGTAGCCTGGCATCGCCTGTAAGTAACCGAAAACGGTTCATAAGAGCGCGGAGCGAAAGCCCAAGAGACGGCGTTAGCAGTCCGAACAAAAAAATAATGCTATATACCAGAATAGAAATCGCAAAACACGCGCGAATCCTCGCCCCCGTTGGCTAAATCCGCTTTAAACTAAGCGAGTGACACATTATTTAAATAAGTAGCTTAGGAGCTATAAATGGATTAATTAAACATAAGCTTAAACTTAGAGTAGTAAAATCAAAACGCTCCGTTTTGCTTCGCCGTAATTGTGTAAAATATAAAAGTGCCGTGCACTAGCGCGGCAGTGAGAAGACAAGCTCCGACGCATATACACTAGAGACCATGAACACTCACTCAAGCAGTCGATATCGAGCAAAGAATATTCGGAAATGCTCTCTGAATTTAATAAATTAGAGATGTTAAAGTTACAGCTTCGTTTTATTTATTTTAGGAAGGCGGTCGAATAAATGGGCCGTCTAATATTAAATGGTCACCTTGCCCGTCGACATTGGCTCTGCAAATTTAGGTGCCACTTTCATACTTCTTTATTTCGTGCCCATTCAGAAGAGATGTTATATCCATCGTATCTGTAATTACACTGGCTCACACGCCCATGGATCTGGAATACCCCAAAACGGTGGTGAATCTGGAATAAGTAGTGATTGGGTGGAATATTGGTAACTTTTGACGACCAGGTAGAAAGTCACAATAACCACAGCAGTACTATTACATTCTAATTGAAGCAATTGTGCGAAGCAAGTAACATTCACATATTAAATTTGCCCGAACTAAAATTTAAGAATATTATAATATTGGTCTGTTTCGATGAATTCTCCGACTGTTCTCCCTCGTGTATTAAGACTATCATTATACTAGGTTGTCGTCCAGAATGTAATACACAATGTAACAAAGTTAATGCCGACGGGAAACGGACTAGCATTTGACAAAATGTGGATATTCCGGTCCTGGTTGTAATCCACTCGTATTGAGTGAGACCACCGGTCTGTCTGTCATCATCGTTACTTCTTTCGGTGTGCTATGACAATCATTTAGGAGTTCCGAGTATTTATTCGCTTGGAATTCCGTTGATTCAATATTTTTATTACAGCTCGAACGCAGAAACACACAGCACACCTGAACAATCTGAAAGCTGTGGTTGTTTTGTTAATTAAATGTTTCCAGCAAAAAACGCTCTTCAATCACGCTGTGATTATTGTCGCGTGGTGTTGATCAATTGCCCATGTATTTAATACATCATATTCCGTATGAAAATCTTTTTCACCGGAAACTGCGACACCTACTTTTGAGTATGATTTTATATATATATATATATTTGTTATATTTTCTATGAAATTTTTTTAAATACATTGTGACTTACGACAAAAAAGTTAATATGGCGGGATTCGTTGAATAACGCGGCCAAGGCACTATTCAATAAAACTATGTTAATTTCGACCGTGGTTCTTAAAGTACATTCAAGTCAAAGTCAAAGGCAAAAATCTTTATTCAATATGGAAGTGATTATACTCGCTTATTGATAGTCAAAAATCTACCACCTCGGACCTGAGCAGAACCGGCGAAAGAAACTCAGCGGAATATATATATATTAATTTTGTTTTTACAAGTATAGTAGTATATACATATATTTCATGTTTTCATGTACATGCAATAATAATAAACATATTTTCTTTATTTGAAACAGCCTGGAGGCGATCGTCTCATTCCTGGAAAAATCATTTATGTTTTTGCGTACGTACATAATATTATCAAAAACAAACTGAGAAGTGACAATCATTATTTTAATTTCTTTAAATTTTAACGAATCTTTTGGGCCAAGGTATAGATTTCACGAATAGCCCTCTTCTGCAATACAAAAATGGTATTCATATCAGAGAAGACTATTACTTATGTCATACTGATTGATATAAAAATATGAACATTATATGTAGAATACGATATACAATCTATGCAAGTTACGTTAGAGCGGACGGCCGAAGAGGAGACCCGCGCGAGGTACATATATGTAGATGAGCGGTAGACCATGTGTCCTTCAAGGCCATCGATTTTGAATGCAAAAGTTCAGCATCGACCTGACAGAGGCCTTGTAGGTTTCGTAGCGTCCTGATGGGTACCTTCCTACCAGCTTATTGGCGACAGTGCCAACAGCTCGCGACAACCCTACCGTGATATAATATTCATTACCATTTAGCTCAACCTTATATAACTCGCTAGCCGGGGGAGTGGTGGCTTGCTGTTTTCTGTCCTGTAAAAAGCGTATGTGAAACTGTATCGGTTTTGTCCACTGGGCGGTCGTAAGCTATTGGTTCCCGACAATTTTAGATACTTAATTAACTTTGTATTTGTAACTGCAATCCCTCATGTTATTCGCCATTAAATTCATTGCACCTAACGATTTCGTTTGTTTCGGACAATATCCGGATCGCCACGAGTCTAATGTCATACTATTTGTGTAAATCGGTCCATGCTTAGGACGCAGGCAGCTCTACATACGAGTACGTACCTCCGGATCCTACTTAGTATGTAGTAAATAATTCGAGTCGCTTTAATTCATTTAAAAACTATAACACTAACTGAATGAATACAAACTGTTGTTACAAAACAATAAAATCAAAGCGGAATGTAGATACACGATTGTTATTACGATCGTGTATAAAGGGATATGAATTGATATGAAAATAGAATCTACCTACATGTCTCGCCGGTTGTTTTGTAGAATCTACATTTCGAACTAATTGCAGCTTGAAATTGAATTTTGATTAAAATTTCAATTTATATTGAACCATTCTCAAGTGCTCGTAAGGTAATGTTTACTTTTAAACACCGATTTTCTTACGAGATTTAAAAATAATGTAAAAAAGTAAGGTTTAGCTTTTCATTTCTTGTCCGAGTTAAATGTGTAAGCCGTCATTCTCTATTTCTGGTCAATTGTGACCTATCGAATTTCCTCATAGACTGAGTTCGCGCCGCGAGAATAATTATTGTATAATTGACGGGTAATCTTGCTCTTCATATGCTTATGCAGTGCTGGCCGTGCACCTGCTGGAATATCCCACCTTAGTTAGTCTTTTTGTTGCGTGATGCATTGCCTATACTCTCATATTACTTGGTCACGGAAGATTATCTGTGTGACTCTGCTTTACAGCACTCACCAGATGGTAAGAGCTGACCACTTAACACCAGTTGACCCATTTGCCTGTCCGCCTACCGCTATGACAAAAAACATTAGTCCGTAATGTTACGTTACGTTCAATTATAAGATTACACGGAGTAGCTAATTCCAAGTCCAGATTTGGCTTGTTAGGTACTGATAAAGTCACGAAAACTTACTAAAATACCAAACCAAAGGGAAGCTTGTAGATAACTACTTTTGCCAAAATAGTAAATCGAACAAGTCATGAAATAAACATTATTCACATAAGTTTAGTGTTATTCATTCAAACTTCACAAACGGCTGCAACTCCAACTCGTATGTAATCGGTACTAGGCCTACGGACTGATTGTGAATCAGTCGATCATTATTTCAAACATTCAGAAATGGATAACTTCTATACAAACTTTCATCCTCAATTTTATCCTCTTAGGTAATATTCTTTTAAAAACGCTTAGGCGTTCTTAGGTCTTAGAATATATATTATCATACACTGATATCCATGTTTCTAAATTCACAAATGGCGAACTTCTGAAAATATGATTTTTGCTATATACCTTCTTATTGCTTACCTGCGTTCCACAAGGAATCATTGTGTAAACTATCACCCCCTTATAGTCAGGTATTTAATAATTTTAAAATATCAGTCAAACGTTTGATCAAGAGTTACAAGTGCAGAGGAGAACTTAATGCATCGAGACGACATCGGCGTACAGAGAACTTCCCGGCGGTTTTACGAACGTACTTCATTTAAAGTCAAACTACGAAATAAAACTAACCCATTACGATAAAATTAGTCGCGACTAAGGAATATATATCGTTTACATGTATTTTATATACAATATAATAGTTATGTATATCAATAATGTTATCTTGACGATATTATTTTTTTCATATAAGCCTGTGTCTTCTTTTTAGACGTTTATTATTTTATTTAGTATAGGTACCGAAACATACTATTACACGTATTTGACGCAGTGACAATTAAAAGAATATCTTTCTTAGCAGACAAAATAAATAAAATCGTAAATGTACTGACGGGACAGTGTGATGTATTCGGTTCTATTTAAATTTGCGTCGCCTTGGTGAGTGACAGCAACTCCAGCATTAAATGATTGAGTGTTGTAAACATATAGTATACATATATAGAAGCAAAATACCACTCACTGATTAATCACGAAATCAAATAAAACTACAAACTTGAAATTTGGCAGGTAGGTTCCGTAGACATCCGCAAAGAATGGATTTTACGAAATTACACTAATTACAAAATATTAATAATTACCCGCAGGATAACTACGATGCCGGCGGACAGGTGCGTATCCGAGGACTCGCACATCACTTTACCATATATATTGCCATAATCGTTGGTGTTGCTGACACGAGAGGGTTGGGACTAATTGCTATGCCTACTGGAACTGGACTGTGGTGGTAAATGTGTAAGTTATATTATGTGCCATGCTATAGGCACATAGTCAACAGCGCTAGGAAATCGCATAGTTTCGTTCCGGTGCTTAGTTGTACGATAACCGACGGGACGCATTCGATTAGAGTAGACTTACTAATTCGCACATTATTTAATATCTCTGGCACATGATGTTGAATCAAAAAATTAAACGAAAATGGTAATCTGATTCGGTCATTCGGTACAAGCGCTGACGTCGGCACTAAACACGATGCCGCCGGTACTGCTCTTCGGAACCAAGTCGTGTTACGTTAATTATTATGATTGCGCGATATCTTTATTACAAATGAAATCAGATATTTCCACTGCATAGACTTTTATAACGTACAGTTTCTTGCAAGCCTGAGTCATTAGAAACATAAACAGTATCTCGATAACATTAACGAGGCGTACATACATCGACAAGCGAATGAACGTTGACAGATTACACGAATAGTTACGTGACACAACCCACTTGTACACATTAAACATTTAAATCAAATCCATACTTTGTTACCGATAGCGCAATAAAACTAATCACTTTCCGTCGACCGTCGGCGACCGTCGGCGTCCGTCGCTTATAAATTCAATACAGATAAAAACCTTAATCATTTGTATCTTTAGTGCACTGCTTTCAAAGATAATAATTTTTAAAGAATTCGCTTTGCCAGTATTATTTTGTACATTTTAATTTTAAACTTTTTTTAAAGAAGAAGTATTTAAGATTTCGCGCTGACACTTTGAACACTTTGTGATATGATGTCGACCAGCGATTACGAACACTCACAATGACATGTTTAGATAAAACGACCATAATTAACATTAATTAGCAGTAATAATTAGCGAATTTTATCTTAAGAATAAAAATAGCTTTGCAAAACAACTATTTAAATGTTGACTGCAATTATGAAAAATAAATATATACAAATAATAAAAAAGGAAACATAATATATAATAGGATTACCCATAAATGTGACTGAAAGACGCTCCGCCGAGGCTCACGTGGGAAAGCTCGATGCCGGTGACTCCGAGCTGGTTGTACCTCATGGCTGGTGAGAGGGTTAACTCCGACTGGAGTAGATTCACTTGCACAACTACGCACGACCTCTCCGCGCGATCAACAGCAAGCGACTGATTGGGTGATTGGGCCGCGCTACTGATAAATATCCAACAACAGCAAGCGCATTCGGAACAGACTTATTCTGGTAACGGCTACATTGCAGCGCGATCGCTAGCCAGTAGCCTGACTCGTCTCGCCAAGTTGCCACTTTGATTAAGACGTGTTTAAGTTAATTGTATAGTTTAAATTATGTTTTTAACTACTTGTGTTATTTGTTTTAAATAAAAAGACGATTATTTGAAAAAGTACTAGTCAGTCTTTTCTTAATACTTCATACTGCATATCAATTATTTCGAAACTTTATTATAGCATTTATCAAAAAGTTATTTGCGTAAATCAAGATTAAACAGCTTCTATGCGGAATTTATAATATTTATTTATTAATTTGGCACGCATAGCTAATTACAGTCAGTGAAAACGATACAGAGGAACATTATATATGAAATAAAGCTAGATTCTATAGCATAATATGAAACAACGCGTGCGCGACAGCGAAATTAGATAGCTAGTCAAGTAAAATTAAAAATACAAGTCTGAGGGACTTCATGATGTAAAAGTTTTGAGGAAGTTTTTGTTAAGCGTATCCATATGATTTGATGTGATGTGTGTCTGGACAAAACGAATAGTTGTGTTTTCAAAAAAAATTGA
Source organism: Vanessa tameamea (assembly GCF_037043105.1). Lineage (NCBI taxonomy): Eukaryota > Metazoa > Arthropoda > Insecta > Lepidoptera > Nymphalidae > Vanessa > Vanessa tameamea. The sequence goes on from NC_087341.1 coordinate 16,521,921, forward strand.
TGTAGCTTATGTAATAAGAAATACATCACCAAACTTCGGTTTAAACGCTTACTATGATAAAATAACCTATAATATTGTATTTTTAAAAAAGGCAGGCGTCATTACGCCCAGTCATTAGCAGAAAATGAAGCCAGAATTTCAATTTCAGAATTTAATTAAATAAGTCGGCTGAATATTGCTAGAACATAATAATTATTATAAAATCGATTCCCTGGAAATCTAAAATTGTAGCTGACGTATTGACGGTCTATTTGTCAGGATTTCATGTCCGAGTTTCACAGTAACAGTGTTCCGCCGAAAGCGCAGAGCACACTGTGGTATTATTACTTGTTTATTTTTTATTCATTTTGGAAAAGCTGCCAAGCCAATTTTTCGCCAATGGCAAGGATCACGAACTATTCCTCAAGACGTCAATGCGAACTTAGCTGGTCCCTGTACGTGGACTTTGACTGACTCACTTGCACCAGAGTTTATATGACTACGAGAAATATGTGTGGTTCATCCGCAACAGCACCCACACTGATCGGAAAAGTCGTACCATGACGTAATGAACGTAATGCTGACTTATTTTTTTCATCATTTGACATTTTTCACTTTTTAGAATTATTACAGTAAATATTTGTGGTGTCACCTGCATCCCATGCATAAGGGACTTAACAGATTAGGTCAGACGACTGACAAACTCGGCCTCATATATATTATTTCAACGGTGATCTGGTAACCGTCACGGGTCCTGTATTATCACTTAGCCTGTTCGTTCGTCTTCCTCACGTTTGTGTGTAACACGAGGAATGTAATCATGTCCGTAGTCGATAGAAGCACACATGTATATCTAAAACTCGGCTTCGCATCGACAATAGCATCCGCGACATGAGCAAATATGATTACTTTCAATCAGGAGCTAATGAATCGCTTGCGTGTTTTTTCTTCTATAAAAATCATCAAGGTCACATTAGACAATCTTCAGCATGCTTAATTATAGACTATAAATGATAGAATGGTAAATTAAATTGATGGGAATATAACCCGTTACCCTAACCATGAACCAATACATGGTTAGTTTAGTTAATTAGTTTTAGCTGCAAAAAAATAACGATGTAATCCTAGATGGACTTTTAGTAGCAAAAAGTTAGCTTTCAGGTACTCTACAACAAAATAATCCTCAAAGGGGATACCCCTTTGTTACGTCAATATTTTTGCGCATTTTAGCGTAGAATTTTAAATATTCATATGTATATGGGATCCGGATCTATACGGATATCGTTATTGATTATCTCTCAAACGAAATCAAAATTGTAATGATCTCTGGGCAGATAATAATTATAATTATATTTAAATGTTATGGATGATTATAATTGTAAGAAGCTTACAAGAGGCTAGGCAAAGTTGAGGATATTCTTTATCGGTTAAGATACTTTACAGCAATTAAGTTTTAATCTCCGTATCAGCCGTTTGTAATATGTTTGTTCAGTGTTTCGGATTCCCGGAGCTAATGCGGACTAATTGTTTCTATTAACCCGATTGTATTCTTGATTCTCAAAATCTCTTTTGCTATTTAATCGCGTTATGCAATATGAAATATTATTGAATTGCTGTTTGGACTTATGATTTTTATAAGATAAATAATTTTATATTTTTTTAACTACCAGGTAATATTTTTATTTAATAAAACGTTGCTTGCAGATCTGATTACATACATTCCTTTGTGAACGATGCTTGTTACGAGCTGCAGATTTTTGAAAATCTATTGACGAACGCTATTGCCGAATTGTTTTTCCAACTGCTAGCTTTAGCTCCAACTTCGAGACAGCATGAGGCTACATCGAAGGTCCGATTGTTCATTTCGATATTCAGAGTACATTAATTTAACTCATTTATTCACATCTCAAATAACATTTCCGCCGCAGGCGAAATACTTAATGAATTAAATTGCAAACATAATATTAATTATTGAACTCGGCGTGTTTATTTATCCATATATGTATAATGATTCTATCATACTGCTATGTTTTAAGAGAATCAGACTTTTACAAACACTTCGTGACTTTACCGGATTACATTGAGTGTACATCTACAACCGCTTCGGATTGTGGATTTCGGGCGAGAAGAACCGACAATAAACTCAGTAGGTACTCACTTCCGACTTTCAAAGAAAAAGTTGGGTCAATCAAATACAATTACATTTATACATCTGTATAGAGGCTGAAACATAACACCGCGTAATGTTCGGCTCCCCCACGGCTCGGCTAAAGCCTTCTATCTATATGTCATTCGTATTCGACGCGAATATTGTTTTAAATATTCCCCGAATACTCGAAACCGGCTAGACAGATTTGGATGACTTATGCCCATCCATTTTATTAAAGTTTTGTTTACGGTTTTACTTAAAAAAAAATCACCAGTTTTAATGTAGCCTTGCTGACGCAAACATCTAAAGTAACGACTGAAACGGCTCGTTACTCCTTACTGTAAATGTGTTTTGTAAATTTACAATTTTGTTATAAATTTAGAAATCGGTTCCCATTGAGAATTATTCAATTATTCTACCGGATCTTATGCCCTCTATGTACTCTATGATTGTTTTGGTCATTTACGCGAGTGTCACTAATTTTAGCTTGAAAAGGATTTAGTTTTGTTTAGTGGTACCGTAACGAAATATTTCGATTATTAAAGGACGCGCAGCCGGCTAAATTTCAGATTTTCATGTCCTGACCTGACCTGACGGGACCTGAACTTATTTCTATAAGCTTTTTTTACCTACAACTACTGGTAGTATTATATTTTTTTATTTGCTTGGTTGTGGTTTAGTTCTTTTAACTAAGTTGATGATAATCACAAAGCTCTGTCGCAGGTGTTGCGCCTTCGAAACAGACCTAGATTACATGGAAATATAATTAATTATCCCGAATTGGTCTCAAAAACTTATAACAATACCAGTTAAATAAAAAATAATAATAAGGAATCTTCATAATTTTTACCATTGAGTAAATTTGATGTTTTTATTTTTTTTATACATACGTACAATATTTTTTATTTATAATATTTTTACCTTTGAACTAGGTTTCCCTCTGTAAAATCAAGTAAAAGATCAGCAATTTCGCTTTTAGAGCGAGACCTTATGCTGTTTTCTATTCATTGAGATTTGTAAGAACGTTTACCGAGCTAACTGTATTATCGAGATCGGATCCTTATATTCTCTACGTACTATATTATAGTACGTAAAGTTTGTACTTTTTATTATATTAGTATAAATTTAGGATATTATGCGCACTGAGAAATGTGAATTGAAATTAAATTAAAAAAAAGACTTTAATTAACAGTAAATGATTTAATGGATTACACAAATTGAAATAAAAGTAACACAATCCTTTTTTCAAGATGTGAAAATAGACTGACTGTCAATCCAGTAGTGTCATATTGAGCTACTTATTAGACAGACAGGAGGGATGCTAATGCAGCATCTACCCTTGCACATTAGTATGCTAACAGTATCATTCACTGTTAACACATGTTTGCTGTCGAATTTTGTACGAATAACAAAATGAATTACGTGTGAATTTCGACCAATGGGCGACCACTAGTATAACGTACAGTAAGGAGGCTTACACTCGCGTACTGCCTCTCTTTACTCCATCTCTTTAACTTTTAAAACGTAACGTCAAATTGTTTAGGACACATGTATTAATCCTTATCAAACTTAATTAAACCTTTAATTTAAAGGTTTTTCTCTAAATGAAAATATCCCTTTACATTTCGCAATTTGTATTTGGACTAGCAATTCGGATACCTACACGACACTAAGACAATACATTACGCATACATATGTACCTCGTACAACGTATGTGGCGTTGCAACAGACGTGGGCCGTTGAGCTGTTGTTCGGTAAGATGTATTAGCACTGAATACGGTCGGATCACAACGCTTGTTTATTTGACAATCGATCATCAGACGACACCCACTCGCTACGCGCATACAGTCAAGACGAAGAAACGTCTTCGACTAAATAACAGGAATGCAATAAATAAATAAATAAATGAAGTGAAAAATAACTCGATTTGTGTTTTTATTCAAAGGTTTCATACGTTATGTAGGTCTACTGACCGACAGACCGTTTGAAGTGCCTGCCAGTTTATACGGTTCCTATAAAATAATGTAATATTGATACCCCTAAAGTGGAGCCCGCGTCCTCGGTCCGCTATTTGCTTTTGTTACCAACAAGTTACCAAAAAATTCTTAACGAAGGTGTTTCTCGAGTCGATCGCTCGCCATTGTTATCGTCGTAGTCGCGGCCGGCGCTTATTGTTCATTACATTTATTGAATGTTTTGTGTATATTATTTGATATTTTCTCCATTACGCTCACTTCTTCTAGTCTCTGTGACCCAGTGCGGTAAGTCCGCCCTGAGATACATTCTCAGATGGAAATATTTTCCGAGAAATGTATATCCTTCGTAGCACTTGGTTGCGCTTCATTGATATAAGAGTTCTTGAGAGCGAAAACTAAGCGAATGACTGTGGTTTTAACGGCCCTAACGACGACATCCGTCTAGCCATCTAGTCATTGGCACTTAAGATGACACAGGCAGTCACAACTATGAAATTGCAATGACAGGATCAGTGATAGAATGAACCTGGCCATTGTAATCTCATAATAAGTAAGAACTAATTTTATTTCGAATAACGTTTAAAACGTCTATTTCAATAAAGGAGGTTTTCTTTTAAATTTAATATTTTTATTTGAACCAACGAACATTTATTTGACGTAATTCATTACTCCTCTAATACTCGATATTCCACTAAATAATAACTCTAAAATCTTATTAAATATGAGCAGAAATGACTCTGGGACTGTAATACGTGGATATTACCTAAAGATTGCGGGTTCAAAAACAAGCAAGCACCCTTGAACTCTCGTATGCTTCGACTGAAATTACCAAGCCGCGTTGAAGCAGCCTGGCGAATTAGGCTTCAGCCGTTCTCCTTCAGAAGAAGGAAGGCCTTTGTCCAGCATCTGAACATTAAGTGGCGGTAACTTTAGATGTGTAATCGTGGCCTTAGGCCGGCGGGGGTTTAGGGGTCCAAATAACTTCTTTGACGTTGTGGCAGATGTGACAATAAAATAAAATAAATAATTCTAAACGGATAGGAGAGTCTAATTTTAGATTTATTTCTATCTAAACTACTTTCTTAAATTACTTTATCCTAAGTGATGAATTTTCAAGAGTCTTTTCTCAGTATTCACCTTCGTTTCAAAAGGAATTCTTGTGCAAATATCATCCTCTCAGGCGCCTCGTACAGGTTCAGACTACGCTTTGTATGTCACTCAGTCGACACCCCCGTCCCCCATGGAATAACTTTAATATAAGTATTATTTAATTATATTATATTTTAATAATTTTTTTCAATTTCGCATTGTAATTATGATACCATGCTTGCAAAAATTATAAGGAAAAGATACATTTGACCGAACCGATAGAATAACAGCAATATTAGATTTTTAAAAATTCATGAACAGTAATCGGGCCGAACAGTGCCAGCTTTCGTTAATAAGCCAATAAATAAAAAATATTTATAGTTTATTAATTTTACTGCAATAACCTCGAAAGTGCTAACTATCATGACAAAGACATTTTACGTTTTTTTTTTTCAATAAGCGACGGAGGTATCTATATATTCAATTACAGCCATGTTGAACTTTACTAAGCGGTGTCGTTTAACTTAAGTTTAACTTATTAAATTTAACGTATGAAACCAAATAGTTGTGTTCTAATCTAGCCAACAAAATATTTTATTTTCATTTAACGGAAGACGTATTGGCTGAATGTCATTCAGGTCGCCGTTTAGTAAAATTAAAATAGTTGGCTGCGATTATGGGAATAAACAATACGTAAAGTCTATAAATACATAATGCCTATACCATATGTCCAAAGCATAAGCTATTTACCAAAACATTTAAGCTTTGTGAATACTTACTGGATTTTGGATGGGGACGTAGATTTATGTAAAATTATAATATACTAACTGAAACAATATGATTCCCAATATCATTGTCTCTGGTTTTTTTTATTTGTAAAGATTAAATTTACTTGTAAAAATATACCTGATTTTCAAGCTGAACATCGATCGATTGATACTATTTGTTCAACTTTTATTTGCCATTTTAATTTAAAAACTGACTGCTCTGTTTATAGTTGCAAATATACCGGATAAATATTGTTCGCCGGCTTCCACAAAGGTCTCATCGCGATGAATCTGTGAAATAAAATAATTATTTATATTTTTGGTCTTTGCTTTGTATATTCGTGTATCTTCTTATTAAACCACAAACGCATTCGAAAAAAATAATTTTGACGTGACATCTACAGTATCAGTTGCCTACATATTTTTTAAACCTTTGAAAATACTTTGATGTTGTGACTTGTGATCATGTTTAATTTTTTTCTTTTTTTTGAGCAAAAAATTGGTGACTCTCATGAAAAAACAATGTAAGGATGTTAAGCGCCCTCCGAGGTCGACACGGTATGGCACTAATCTTGCATATTAAAGTCTTACTAGCAATTGATGGTCGTAGAGAAAGAAAGATAATATATTTTGTCATTTAATTCATCAAGTGTTGCATTTTCACCGATCATTAAATTTTCAATAATTATTATATTTGATTGCTCCAGTGTGAGCTCTATAAGTTATAATTCATACTGAGGTGTTTCAGTGAACACGAATACAAATTCAACATGTATCGCATTCTGCTGGTAATCTGCATTGAATTGGGAATCGAACATAACGTTCAATTGCGCTTTAGACTATAAACATAACAACGTGTTGATTCCACGATACTAGGCTTGTGATATTTCATTAATTTTCAGTGAAATGAAACTTTTGCAAATATTTGTATTATCAATTATGCAAACTGCTTTTTTAACTTTGATCATTCGTCCGTATACACTCGCTTAACATTGCCAACTAGTTTGTTCACGAATAGTACTCTGACTACTTGGTTCGCATCTACTGGACGTAAACAGATAAAATTTTCAAACCGAACCTAATGAATCTCATATAGAGTTCCCATGTGTTTAAGAGTCATAGATGTATATATTGTGAGATAAGCTAATTCTAATTTGGTGGTCAAATTTAATTATAAACTCATAAAATTCATTTAAATATTTTTTTTTTTCTAGAAACATCAAGTGCCGTAATTAATTGAGTTTAATAGTCTCTAACGATAGTGTAACGACAAAGTGTAAGAGGATTACTTCTCCCGTCTTTGTAAACCACTACACGTGGTGAAAACGCATTGAAAAAACTTAAATACACCATTGAGGAGAACGGATTAGACTAGTAAATTAAGTTCAGGACTTAAATACTCGTGCTGGTGCACCACGAGTATTAATATCTTATGAACAGAAGTGGCGGAGGTGTGACTTCATGTTCAATTCCATGTTGTGTGGTGAAGCTGGTACCACACGATGGTTCGCTAATTGTTAAGAGAAAATGTTTTAAGCAGAGTAAGTGTTAATTGAAGAGGAAATTGTGGCTCCATCACAAATCATGGAGATGGCCCTCGACCGACCTAGGGCTAGAACCACTGCGCTGGGTCCAGACGGGGTCCCAAGACGCGTCCTACGCGACGCTTTGGTGCACCTAGATGGGGGCCTTGGGCACTATTTGACGAGTATATTTCTAGCGGGCAGTTCCTGAAGTCGTGGTAGGAGAGCAAATTGGTCCTGTTGCTGAATGGGGGCGTCCTCCAGACTCTTCAGAGCATGCTCTTCGAGAAGATTCTCGCTGCTCGTCTTGTTCAGCATCTCGAAGAGATAGGGCTGGGTCTCTCGGAGGCTAAGTACGCCCTGAGGACCCGAACCACAGAGACGGTGCCCCGAGGGGACGTGGTCTTGGCGGTTTCGCTGGACGTGGCAAACGCTTTCAACAGTCTTCATTTCGAGACTATAAGGGAGGCACTCCGATACCACGGGTTACCATCTTATCTCAGGAGACTGTTGGAGGCATACCTCCGGGATCGTGTGGTCCTCTGGGAGGGGTTGATGGGCGAATTGTCCGGTTTCAGGTGGGTTGCGGCGTTCCACAGGGGTCGGTTCGGACCAAGGCTTCTACGAGCAACCGTCCTTCCCGGAATATTGGGGGTATTGTGTTACGCTGACGACACTCTTATCATGGCTAGAGGACGGAATTTTCAGGAAGCGGTCCGCTGAGAGCCGAGATCGAGAGGAAAACATCGTAAGGAAACCTGCATGTGTCTAATTTCAACGAAATTCTGCCACGTGGTGAAATATGATCCAAACCTTCTCTGTGCCCCGGGAACTCCTCTACCGTCGGGGCGTAACGGTAGCATATGCAAGCGATCCAGTGATCCCCTGAGAATACGAAATGGGTACCGCTGGTTCTTTAGTGGGAATCGAATTAAATTACAAGAAAATTTGACGAATATTTTGATAGCGCAGAATGGAGTTGCGAGATTTTGCTTAAATTATAAATTTGCATCTTTATTAGCTATATTTCTGAATTATTTTCACGTATTTGACTTTTATATGATAGTAATATTTGATTTTCCCTGATAAGAGGCGTGGGTCAAATCTCGGAACTGTATTTTAAGATATTTTCTATCATAATAGTGCAATTCAAACGTGTGATTAATATCAAAATATTTTTTATTTAATAATATTTTGTTTACACAAAATACATTTAAGACTGACTGAGACCTTGTTGTTGCTAAGCTGCACAATTCTCTCGAATAACGTGTCTGTAGATTAATATAGTGATGTGAGGGGGAGTTAAAGTCGCCTGTAAACCTAACGTATTCGAACTGAAAGAAGAACAATCGGGGCTGCTGAGAGGTCCTGTCCGTGGGAGACGTGACGTTTATAGAACCAGTTGTTTGCATGTCGCATAAGCAGTTTTGAAGCAATTTTTTTTTGTGTTTAGAATATTATTTTAAATCTACAAAACATGTACTGTTATTATTCATATTCTCTGTAGTCTGAATTATTATTAAGGGTTGCTTTTTATCTGTGCCCGCTATACCTATATGTATATATTTTACATAAAACTTTACCAACTTTATTATTACGTATATATATATTTTCTCAACAAACACGTATAGTTTCGTTATTATATTTCTTATTCCTAAGATAATCTCAACTTAATAACAATAGAATAACCACAATACAAAATAAATTGGAGACCCAAAAAATCTCGATTACTTACGCAGTAATCGAGATTGTTTTAATAGAAATTTGATTAATTAATATATGAACAGAAAACGGTATTAAAATTACGTTATATTAACCGAGCCGTGTACCTGTTCGTCGCTAGGTCGTACAAAGAGAGCCCTTGTCGATTCAGAAGAGCTGTCCATTTTGCGTTACCCCTTTTTCCGCATTCTCGGCGCGATAGTTTCTATGTGAAAAACTTGGCATTCTTTGACCCGATTTTGTACGCTTTGTCACTTGACAGGACCAAACACGGCCCGCTTCATATCGAAAGCTACCGAGTTTATAAAGTATCGTTGGAGCGAAACTGATGTCAGCGACACATGACCAACGTCACGTCATGTATTTGTGTGTAATGTTGTTGTTAAATGGGAATGACTCTGAATGAACTCTATTTGTTATACCTGTAATATCTGTTATATAAGCATATTGTGTGCCAATTATTATCAGTACTGTTCCATTTCTGAAAGCGGATAAAGAAATAAAAGTTCAAAAGATTTGTATAATAATCTGTTATAATAGAAGACCCCACGGAGAGTGGAGATGGTCCAGTGGTTTGGCAACTCATCACGCATTACTAAGAAGAGTAGTTCAATCACATTTTTAAAACTTAATCTTGATGTCACTTTATGATATTTAAATTTCTAATACTACTGTGCTATAAAAAGATGAAATAAAGTTATCATGGCCTTCGTTTCATAACTTTATTTGCATTATATACGTGAGATTGACATACCTTAAATCATGAATCAATTAAGAAACAACAAGTTTGCTTGAAACTTGAGGTCTACAAATTAACGCATTCCTAATATATAAGATGTATATAATAACGCACCTTATATAAGTATATCTTATAAAAGCACTGACTCTGACCTTTCAATTAAAAATCGAAGTACCTATTCGTCCACTATTCCGATCCATAAAATAAATTAATCCAACTGCCTTAATCAAAACTATTTTAAATAATAGAAAACCAAATTATTTTTAGGAAATGGTAAAAGGTTTGCTTGATTGTTTGTTGGTTTGTGTCAATTTTTTTTAATTTTAATACAACAGTATACTTTGACGATATTATAATATTTATTTATTATTACATTACATACAAAATACTCCCGGTGCAAAACTTAGTTCTATTCGGATAACATTTATTTCTTAAGCTTTTCGCTAGATGGCGTAATGAGTCAAGTTGGACTAGAATAATTATATTTTGATCATAATAATTATAATAGATTTAGTTTTAAAAGTATTATATTACATATAACACATTTTTGAAATTAGTTTTATTTGCTTTGACAATAGTATGACAATAATATTCACGTGACAATTTAAAATATTGTAACGCACTGTCGAGCGGATCTTTTCGGAACTTTATTAATTTGCGCTTATTTTGAAAGTTTTTCTTTTATATTAAACTATAAAAGTTAAATATAATAAACATTGTCTTGTATATTTTAATTTTTGTCGACTATAGTTTAATTCGAAAATTATATTAGGTTGTGGTTGCTTGTAATCTTTTAAGTGTTTACTCAAATAAAATTATTTAGTTCAATTCATAACAAACATTTAAATTGAACTTTATTTAATATATCAGCTAAATCTTGTTCGTTAGGTCTAATTTTTTTAAATTTAAATTTTGAGTTAACTTAATTTTAAAATAAGGTAATTTGAGTTAAAAAAATAAAAGTAAAGCTGCAAGCAAGAGACGTTCTGAAAATGTTTCGAACGTATTATTGCAAGGTTTTTAACTATATTCTAAGAAAACTACATAAAACTTAAACAAAAATTGAATAGCAATATAAATGTAATATTTAAAATTGTTTAATTATTTGCTGAGAATGGCACTGCTGTTAAACGTCAAAAACGTACAATACGTTGTTCGGAACGCACCAATGTGAAAAGTGTTGCAAGTAAATAAATACTGTATTTTTTGACAATTCTACTAGAGTAAATTGATGAAAATATCAACGTATAAGAAATATTTTGGTACATCATATATATAATAAATAAAGTGAATCAAATACTTTTCCAATATACTCAATATGTTTAGATTTGGGTATCAGTTACTATTTTGTAAATGTGCTTGGTAGAGCGTAGTAGCTCAGTTAAATGAGTATGGCAACCCTACAGAATGTGTCCACCAATAAGTATGACAGTGAATATTGTTTAACTTGTCCTCTCCGAGTGTAGAACTGCCTCGCGATCGAGAACGCTTTATCGTAATTTATCGGAAATTCTTTATTAATGTTTATGCTCTCGATTTGTTTTTTAAATGCTATGTAACGTTTAACTCGTATAGACAATTTATTTAAAGTGAGTATTAATTTATTTCAACAGTGCGGACTTTAGTTGTTTAGATGTTTACAACTTTTGGAAGAAGAATTACGCGGTGTTTTTTTTTTAAACTTGAAGTGTTGTCATTTGTTTTTATATCTTTTTGAAACTTTAGGCGTGTTCTAGTCTTATTAAAGTTTATTTAAAATTATGCTCCGCGAAACTATTAATTATTAATTAATTACCCTAATTTATGAACGCTCTGGAATTGCGAGTGTCAATTTTTTTCGGTTAACTTTCCCGGTACAATAACAATAATTAAAGTGCCCTTGAAAACTATATTACGAAATGAGTGATTTTTATTTTCGTTCTGCAAATAAATCAATTCGATTTTTTCATATAAAAACTAATGAACTTTAGTTAGTGTCATATTTTTTAGATATTTTTTTATTAAATGTTAATCGCGTTAGCACAACAGAAGTAGCTAATGATAAGATTAATTACGCATATATTTAAAATATAAAGTATACATAATTAAAATTTAAAATTTGTCAACCAAAGTTTCTAGGCAAAATTACATCAATGAAATTACTTAAAATTGAATAAATTGTACATGTATTAAGTTGTATATGCAACAGTAAACAAAATATTTTTTTTTCCAAACTGAATAATGAGAAAGAAGATAGAATCTCATGCGGAATTGCAAAAGTATTAGACAGTTTTATAAAATCACCCTTCTTTGATTTACACAAGATGGGAATTCCTCTGTCTGCTACCGTAGAAGTCAGTGCCTGATGTTTCTCTGTAACTATTGTAGGAAGACTGGTTTTCTGAGATAAAAGTATGCCTGTTGACTATTGTATAGAAATGGACCGGGGGTCTGATAAAACACATTCACTGGGATACAATATACAGTCATAATAATTTTCCCCTCTATCGGACCGTACAGAGATTATGAGCCTTTCAAGTACATTTTAAAATCAAAAATCTAAATAACAAGAGTACTTGGCTGAAATGAGCGGTGTGCTGATTGTCATGCTCGTGGAGCAATGCTTGTGTAGTCTCCGATATATGCAGTAATGTTTTTTTGTCACTGCAGTGCTAGTACAATTCAAATAGTAGCCATCCAACTTTATCAAAGTTATTTTAATAAATTGGTATTAGTTAATTGTACTGGGTAATTAAATATGTCACTGATGTATTCTGTTATAGCATTCCATGTTTATATTAAGTTGGCATTGCGATATTTAATTGCGAAGTTTTAATTGCTACTGCAAATTGACATGGACAAATTGGCTTACATGAGGTGCTCATGAAATGATAGAAGCAGCACCTCCGCCTGTGCTCCACAGGATGTGACACTATGCGTTTTTATTTATTTTCAAATGATTGTAACTTCGTCTTATTTGTTTTATCATTGCATATACATGAATCTCAATGTATTGGTATATATAGCTTCAATACTTGTGCGATGTGAACAGCGATATGTTATTTATGTGCAGCAAGATGCGCGTACTCCGCATTCTGAGGTGCCGGCCGTTCTCCACTCGCGTGTTGGCGCTGCTGCTGATCGCGCTCGCCTTCGGCATCTACTGCTACTATTACGCGGTGTCGCCGGCCTACCCTAAACCAGGTGAGTCCACGGGAACGTGAATGAGACGGCGAGCTGGGCCTCGGTGAGTAGGCACATCTCTTAACAGTTACAGGCGCTGAGCGGCGGAGCGAAGCTGGAGTGATGTTGACCTATATCAATTATAAAAAGAAAATTCGTGTAAAGAACTAAGAATAACTAAATTTATGATCATTTTTATTCAACACATAGCGTTATCTATTGATATAATAAATTGTAATACAAAATATGCTAGAGTCAACAAGCAATGTAACAATTTAATGCACGGCAGAGGGAAACTAAGCATAGCGGTCCTAATTAATAATAAAATATACGCTCCGCCGCGATAAGGCACCACTCGGTACGAGGCAAATTCGCTTGAAAAACTTCTTTGTCAGATGCTTATAATGTCTGAGCTAACGAGCTCAGTGTGTATGAACACACAAATCAAAATTAAATAATAATATATTGCAACATTTTAACCAGCGGTAATAACTAAAATAACACAGACCGACAACGCCTGCTAAAAATGTTAAACCTTCAATCCGCGAATACAGCTTATCAATACTATATTTTATTCTAATCCAAATAATCTCGAATCTGCCTAAGTTCTAAGTAAAATAAGCGCCGATCTAGCCCAGCGGGTAGAAAATGTTGTTTCAAGCCGAAGACCGTGAGTTCAATCAAAAAATAAATAAACGCGGACAAGCACCGCTGAGTTTTCACGTGCTTGTTTAATTTATAAATCTGAAAACTGTGTGTTGCCGCACTGTCAGCGTGATAAATTGAGTCTCTAACCTACATAACAGATAATATAGTAAGAGTATTTTTCCTGTGGCGAAAATCTTGCGTTCTTAAATCGATAAGAATCTATTACAACGCAGGTTGTTGGATATACACACATCCGGTTTTTCCTCACGATGTTTTCTTTCAACGCCGATCACGAGATGAATTATAAACACAAATTATGCACCATGATAATTCGGTGGTCTTGCCCGGGTTTGAATCCGCAATCATCTGTTAAGATGCACACGTTCTAACCACTCTAACCATTGGGCCATCCAGGCTCTCTTAAATATACATGTAAAAATAATAAATGTACACGCTATGACAAGCGCGCGGGATTGGAATCTACGATATGAAAATTAAATTCCATGTCATGCAGTGGAATACATGTTGTACAGGAAAAATTTCAATATTAACGTCTGATTGAAAATTTTCATAATATTTTCAACCGAAATCTATTAGACATTACATAACATTCATTTGACAACAGACCTTTGGTAAAATGACAAAAACTTTGTAAACAAGCCAACGGTTCATAAATATAACCCGATTCGGCAAGAGGCAATTTGAAGTCTTAGTAATTCTACATATACAGTACGGCGGTATGACGCATGCCAATAGAGGAAAAAACATCGAACCACACTTAAGTAGCATAATTAACATGAATGCTCACACTTCACCTCGGACTAATTATGACTTAATGAGGGATGTACACGCATACGCCGGCCACTTAGCCACAATAACTGCTTACACGGCTCAAGTCGTCGCCACGCGGGCGATTGAGTCTACTTCGATTTCCAATCGGCCATAAGCGATACCAATCAAATGAGACTGAAATTAATGAAAGGTGCCGAGGGGGTAAGGTAACGACCACTATTTAGGCGATCGAGCTGCGCCGGTTTCTATCGAGATTAGTAAAACGAAATATAAGGATTATTTTCATATCTTATGTACTTATAATTTATTCAATATGTGACGACTAAATTATCCGATGCACAATGTATCGCTCGTAGCGTTAGTGAGCTCGGTGCCCGTTAGTGGTCGCGCATATTTATTTGATCAGGTCAATAGAATAATATGCGGCATAGTGACGCGCGCGCAAGGGAACATGGATCCGTAAGCGCTGCCGGAGGCGGGCGGCGCGACGCGTTTTATTACTCCCCAGCTCAATTCACTGCCCGACTCCTCGGTCGCACGCGTCCGATACTATATGCTTAGGAATACCAATACATAGCCAATTCCATTTCTATTTCAATGAACTCTGTTCCACAAAAATATTATCTGATACGTTAACCGAACATTCAGGTGTTTTATATAATTACTCAACATTACAACATTAACAGTCTGTAAATTTCCCACTGACACTTTCTACAACACGAATGACTTTTTAGTTGACTGCACACCTTCGGAATGAGATGATCGCCTCCAGGCTGCTTCAAATCAAAAATATGTTTATTATTGTAACATGAAAATAAAAAATAAAGTAAAAAAAATATATAAATCCTGCTAAGTTTCTTTCGCCGGTTCTTCTCAGGTCCGAGGTGTTAAATTCCGAACCGGTGGTAGATTTTTGACTATCAATAAGCAAGCGTAAACACTTCTATATTTAATAAAGATTTTTGACTTTGACTTTGACTGCTGGGCTATGGCCTCCTCTCCTTATGAGGAGAAGGTTTGGAGCATATTCCACCACGCTGCTCCAATGCGGGTTAGTGATTCCACATGGCAGAAATTCGTTAAATTTTTTTCTTTACCGCTGAGCACGAGATGAATTATAAACACAAATTAAGCACATGAAAATTCAGTTGAGCTTGCCTGGGCTTGAAACCGCAATCGGTTGCATCGGTTAAGATGCACGCGTTCTAACCACTGGGTCATCTCGGCTCTCGGCTTACATAATTACTCAACTCCTTTATATGCGGTGAAGTGAAACGTCGTATGGTAACACGTGTCGGGGAAATCCTGCCACATGTGTATGCTGACGCTCACTGGATCAGCGTGGTGGAATAAACTCTAAACTTGACACACGAGCAGTGTTTCGTTTTTATTGCTTTTTAAAGTATTCAGGATTATTTTGGATTAAATTATATATGTACCAATATTGAGATAAGATTATATAATTCTCATTTCGTTAAGAGTGCATCGGTTTGCGTCATCAAACACTAATAAGCTCCATACGTCCCCTAAAATGTTTTAATGTCGTGATCGAGCCGTGGTAATCATTAATCGTAAATCTCATTCGTCCGGCTACGAACTCGTAGTTAGTTATCTAGCGTGTAGCCGCGGCCGGCTTGTGGACGTGTGGCCGGGCGGGACAGTGACGACTTTTGCTCAGATGCAGATTGCCTTTGAAACTCATACTAGCCGCGTAATAATGCGTTTATATTCAGAATACTTGAATACAGAATCTTTGTATACCAAAGTTATGAAGTACTTACATTTGTGTGGGTGCCCTCTATTATATCTATTTTTTGGAAAGATTTTGAGACTGGAAGAACAATTGGCGTTCTAATAAAAAACTTTTAGCGACACCCGCGAATAAAACCACCAGATATGATTATATATGCAATGCGTTCAGTCTGCTGTGGCCTAGGCGACTTGGGAAGTTTTATTAACTTTCATTAGAAATATATCTAATTGGCAAAACGTGACGCGCAGTCGTATCTTAAATCCAACAAACCTACAGTGTTAACGTATACACAGATTGGCAAGTATTTAGCAAACAAGAGGCAAGAATATGCAACATGAAATATGGTAGACGTAGTAATGAACAGATCGATATAGTTATTTATGTCACTGCACCGCCGACTTTTCGATAATACCAAATTTATTTTATTAATTTCGACTTCCGCGTATTGGCAAATACTAAAAATAAGCATTTTATAAAATGAAATGATTTATAACAGTCTCGTTTCGATAGAGCGTTAGAAATATGCGCGTGGCGTCATCGTCTCGGAGTAGCTGGAGCGTATCAACGCGGCAGCTAATTAAAAGTTCGGTCAAATATTTAGTATAATGATATTTACTGCGGGCCGCAGGCGCCGGTCGCGAGCTCGTATTGCTCGATGCCTGTCCGAAATGTCTTCAGTTAACGTTAACTTATCGTACCTACTCGTGTTACCCGTGGTACGCCACGTACCACAGCGCGTCGATATATTCGGTATTATCCATATACTATAAAAGTTATCCTCAATAAATAGAAGCTAACATGAAAATGTGCCATAGATGAGTGTATTTAATTTTAAAATAAAGTATATCGTCAGTAATGTACACATGTAATGCACATATTTTAAGGTCCGATCACGGATACTTAGGTCGAACTCCTCTCACTCGTATCTGCGATGGCATCAGCACTTTGGAGCACAACATTTGGCTGTAGTCGGTATAACTGATGAGTGATTCCTCCGGGCAGACTTACAGCTCTATTGCCGATCAGTTTTTTATTATATTCATATAAAAATCACGATTTTATGCGCGTTTGGTAAACTCACACTTTACTATTTAGTACTTTTTCAATTTGATGCAAGAATGTGGTCCAGGCGGATGAGTTTCCAGTAAAATGTAAATAAAAATATCTTCTAAGTGTCTAAGTAGGCAACGTCTTTTGTGTCAAGAAATACATTATTTTAATTGGTTGGTTTACGTGTTTTTTTTTTTAAATCTACGACAAAAACAGTTTCTATGCCGTGTTACTCGGTAACGACTTAATTACAGCTTGGTGTTATTGCGTCATACTCAGCTCAATAAAAAATATTAATTTTTCGTTTTATCTACAGCTGCTGTCTGATATTCTACAGTCTTATTTTGAATATAGTACGAATACGACGTAAGCAACCTCCCGGCCGAGAGCGCGGTTCGTGTGGGACTTTTGGATGGTGCCAACTACCAACTGAAAATCGTCTTGTCTTGGGTTATTGAGAACTTCTTTTCTTCGCTAGCTGTAGCTATAGAATCCGAAAGTCTGAATTTAAGTGTCGTGTTCAAATTCTCAGTCTCCAGAGACCCTGTTCCGAACTCTGGAGTTCGGAAGATTGCCTCGCAACAAACATTAGGAATAATATTTGTTTTTATTTTTAATATATTGATTATTTCCGTTAAAAGCATAATAATTGTATTGCTTTTATGAAATGCTCTTATTATGAAATGAGCTAGGAATGGATTTTACGAAAATCTGCTTTTATGGGGATGCCGGTGTAAAAAATTATAATTACTTAACTCGGCTAACTTAACTTCCCAATGTATTTGTTGTATATATTTATATATATACACAACTAGTTCGTGCGTTGTCTGTATCTCAAGGATATAAAATTGCAGCAGCTCCATGCGTGGGCTGCGAGCTACTTACGTCGGTAACCGCTGCGTTATCGCTCGGCCAATTATTCGCTAACGAACTCTTTAATCGGATTTGTAATCTACATATATATGAAGGAAATATTTCCAATCTCGATGGTTTTTTCTTAAATTAACAATATTACCTTCGCGCTTTCGATTAACATTTATGTACTACATCATCATCATCATCAGATGTGCCGGAGGATTCTGGTTGGTCGTCCACTCGCCAGTCGAATTAGGCAGCAGCGAGTGAGCAAGCTCCAGTCCAGAAAGAAGCAGAGTCGATGTGCTTACCACTAAATAAATTAAAACATCTCGAATGTGTGTGTGAGCTGACACACGGAAAGCGATTCGAATGCTTTCGCCGGTGGTTCGGTTTCCTGCTACTATGCGTTTGCTGAGGCTCCAAGGGTGTGGATATATTCCTTCACGAAGGCGCGTTCCTTCACGCTTCATTATCGGCGTGCATTTGTGTGGCGCTCGCACTTACAAGATTACACTGCGTGAAATGACTAATGTAAGAATGAAGGCAGCAAAAATACAAGTTAGATTATATTTGTTATAGCAGAACGATAGTTTAGCATCGTGGGCGCGCCTTCGTGAGCGTACTGATCTATATTAATGGATGCAAAGGACAAAAAATAATCTAGTTTGAAGGAAAACGCAGTTTGCGAGGCGGAAGCCTAAATCTCCTCTACCGGAACGATGTCCGGAGATTAAGATCTGTATAAAACTCAGAGCAACAAAATCTTATACATAGCTCACGACACTATTTTTGTAACGACGAGTTTTGAGCTGAAATAATTGAAATATTATTCCATTCAGTAGTTCTACACTGATAAAATAAACCCGAGTGAGAGATGAGACGTTAATATAAGTTATTAACGTCTGGCTTAGAGCTCAATAATAGTATTGTCAGTTCTATTTAATCTGCGACCGGATTATTGATTATTCGTATTAAGCAGAGTTTTTATTTTATGTTAATGGATTGGATGAGAATGAATATTTTATTGAATAAGTTTATTTATTTATTTTGGTCACCAACATATACATTGAAACAAAGGAAATCATTAATTTTATAACGTAATAATAAATGTCACTCCTGTAATTGTAGTTGCAATAGACACTCATTTATCCTTTGCAAAAAGTAAACGGCCGTAATCAATGTTAATTGTAAATATTATGATTTTTTTAATTTAAAATATCAATGTTGATATTTAAAAATATTTTCAAATCCGTAATCTTTAACATGTGAGAATATCTATGATCTTAATTAAATATAAAAACATAAAAATTCATTACAATATACATACCAGAAACATACGTACACGACGGAGCACGGTTGCCAGGGCTAATCGAAGCAGAAGCCACCACAACGTGGAATCCATAATGCCGCCGCATCTTCTGCTGAGGGAGTCATCAATAACAGAGCGCTGTCGCTGAATAGTTTGATGATACCACGTCGGAGACGCTTCCGCCCGCTTCATAATGCAGATGTGGAGACCCCTAAATAGCCTGACATTTTATTTCAATTTATTATTGATATGACTTCTAGCCGTCTCTATGCATACACCGGAGCGATGTATGCTAATACTAAAGCGGTCGGCGCCTCTTTGCGCGTAATGGAAGCGAAACTCGTAAACGTTGACCGTTTCAAACGGAACGTTGCCAACCTCCGGCAAAGCAACCAAGCCACCATGCAAGTTGAATGCGAAGAGGTCGCGGGGTAGGGCAAATATATCACATGAGGCTACTTTGCAGATGACATTTATTGATCGTTTTAGTGCACTTCTATACGTACGTAACGATCGTTCCGACCTCGACCTTGCAATTCAGCAAAAGAACAGAGTCAGTTCTAAGCGAAGCTACTGGATAACATATCTCACGAGGAACATCTTTGTCTCGTCAAGTCGTTAACAAAAGTTTCTATCATATAATCTATATACATATTTAGTAGCAAGTCATAATTATATACAAGTTGAGACGATATTGATATCTATCTGCTACTATGAGTACATGCACACTTAGCTGATTAAAGGTGGCTAGTAAAACAACTATCTTGTGTACAAATACATTTCATTCCTGAGAAACTATATCCGTGTCCAGGTCGAGTCCGAGCGACGTTACCGGCAGAGCTCTCAATAATTCCGAGCGAGAGCAAAAAATCATACATGACAAGTGTGTGCGAGTACAGACAAAAACATGTCTGCGACTAATTATATTTTTGTTTTGAGAATCACCCTGTGTTCAGTTACCGGGCGCGATATTTGTATATCTATATCTTCAATGACAAACGTGTTACAAACATCTCACAAAGGGACTTCGAACAAGTTAGTAAAAGTTAGGAGCGGTCCGTCACCGAGAGAACTCCCCTGTAATGTAACAATCTAAGATTAGATTTTGAGAATTACGTTACAGTACTGTACCACATACATACATATATTTAATTGGTTGTTAATATATTGACTGACGAGCGTTCCTCTGTAATGTAACAATCTGAGATTACAGCATTCGTCTGCAGTCGAGTAAGTTGAATCATACAATATCGGATAAATAGTAGTATTACGGATTACGCACTGTAATACTCAGTTCTTCTCACTCACTAATTTAACTAATTGATTGATGAATATGATATTTTACAATTCAGGCGAACTCTCTCGGCTCGGCAGTCAATATATCTATTAATAATCAATTATATATATGCATTGGTAAATTTAATCAGGGAGCCATTATTAAAACGAAATAATTCGTGTGTATGTGATGATTCGTGTTATCAATTAATAAACTATAATTATATCAAATTATGCATTTAAAGCATCAGCAAGTTAGTTTGAATGTAATTATGATTTTGAATATGAAACGCTCCGAAACGATCGAAGCGCACTTCAACTGAAATACCTATTCGATATTGAATAAATCTCATCGCTAGCATGAAATTTAGTTACAAATAAAGTAACTGAATTTCATGCTCACGGTAAATAATTTTATGTTTTTTTTTATGGCATTGCATTTATTTTTTGTGACAAAGGCGCTGTAAGTTCCTTATATCACCTATGCGCCACCAACCTCGGGAACTAAGATATTATGTCCCTTGTGCCTGTGATTACACTGGCTCACTCACCCTTGATATTATTATATTATTGTTATACGCAATTAAATGTAAATTATTAAATTTATATATTCAAGTTGGGAGTCATCGGAATAAATATTGCGTTCTACGGAAGATAGTTAATTTTAAATCAAGTATCCTTAAATTGGTAATTCTTTACAAAGGTGGTCTTTACATGGTGTTGGGCGACCCTGGCGAGTATCGTTGTGTTGTTTTATAAATTGTAGATCGTCCTTGGATGGTCTTATATTTTATGTTTTCATATGTATCTCTTTAAGCAAAACAATACATGCAACATAGGTCAGCCGACATGCTGAAACTAAAAATATAAAATATACGGATTAGTGTCCATTTCGGGTGCAGACGCGTGACGTCTCTCGCGAAGAAGTGACTTCGGAAGTTCTAAATCGGGGTTGGCAGTTTGTATGTGAGTCGTTATTTCGTTTTGTTTGTAAAGCCGTCAAATGTAAAAATGAGTTTGTAAAATAAAAAATCACTTTGTAACGTCTTTATACAAAATTTAATTAAACCTTAGGAATCCATTGCCTCGGAATGTAGATTCTTCCGGCGAGAAAATTAGCGGTGACTCTTTTTGGTTTTGTCGAAGTAAAAACCGCATTGTTTGTTGGGACCGTTCTTATCAGTGATAACGTATTTTTACGTAGTCGTGAGATTTTTTTGTGTGTGACCTGTTACGAGTACTGATATATCATCAGCAAACAAAAGAATACCGTTCACAAGGATATTACTTTACATATCAAAACCGGAAGAGGACCTGAAATGAATCACCTGAATAGAGCACCCATTTCTTGCACAGATTCAGAATAATTATATTCTATTTGCAGTCGTGGAGTTCATTGACTTCTTGGGAGATTTATCTGTAACTTTATGTTTAAGGCTTATATAAAATATTCTAAACATTCGTTTGCTTCAGATAATTTAAAGAATCGATTAAGAAACCATTAGAACTTTTAATACCAAAAGATGTGTAATCTATGCTTGTATTATTCATCTTTTTTTATTTGTTTCATACTTATAAATTATTTTTTCGTTTTTTTTTATTGAAAATATTAACGTTAAAAATGTACACTGTAAGTTTAAAGACTAGCTTTTTTTATTTTTTGTTACTCCTTGAGTGTGTGGTGATCATATATTTTGTTTATAACTTTCTTTATTATGCGTTTTGTACTATTTGCCAACCATGAGTGATTTCTTCTATGAAGTGCGAGTACAACTAACTCACATTTTGATGGCTGTATATGAACTGAGAGATGCACTGGATAGCAGCTAAAAGCTGAGCTCCTGTTCGCCAATGTACCTTGAATAAAATTGATGTCTTATATAACTTAAGTATCTGCATTTTTATTGAATAAACTTCTTTTATTTTTATGAATATTATATAATATATATTTTAGATTCATAACAACTCTAAACTTACCTTAATGCATACACACCTAAACCTCGGTACGTACTGTTAATACAAATGTTTACGCCTCTTGGGCTAATGGCCTGTAATGGCGCTGATCTCGGGATCCTGGCGTTAAGATCCCGGATTAAAGTCATTGGTGTTTTTATGTCAATAAAGTCTCAATAGCGCCTGATGTGGGAGATTGATAGTGTTACGACCGCAACTCGACCCGGTTGACATCATCGTAGGCATTATCATTTATTTAGATTCCGTAATAAATTTAACATAAAAAGTCTTACAGCGACTATCATGTTTATTATATTTGATATGAAATGCACTCGATAGAGTAAATTTGAAAAATGTATATTTGTATATTTACTGAGCGATACTGAAATAATTTCATTAAGCTCCAATTCCTCAGTCGCTAAACTTGTCGTTAACGAATGGCTTTAGTTTGCACTCGTAATACGTAATTGTTCCGCGTCACACATGCCGTTTCGCGTGGACGTAAACTATGTTTCCTGACACCCGTGAGTGGTGACGGCGCGGGCGGCGGCGAACACAACTTCTGCCTTTGATACGGAAGTGCTCAATAATCATGAAATTCTGCATTCTGCAGAATATTTTATAAAAAAGAGTTTTCTCGACTGACAACGGGTCCTTTTATTTATTTTGTGTATTGAATTTGATGAACAGCACACTAGCTAAGAGTCTGGAACAAGTTCGTTCGTAATATGTTTCGCTATTTTAATTACTTTGTATTTATAAGGGCTCTAACGAGTGTCAAAGGAACGCCAGTGACGCGGCGTCAAAGAAAATCTACACCTGAGCGATATAACTGTTTGTTGCGCGTGACGCGTGTTTTCCTGAAGCCTGTAAAAAACATTCAATTTTAACAGTTAATGCACACATATATTTATATAAAATCAACAACTTGAAACAAAACATTCGAAGAGTAAATAAATGGTAAATAATATGGACTGTAATTAAAACACAGCTTATACAGGGATCACACAACGCGTAAAAAACGTCTAAACATCTCGGGGTTACCAAAAAGAGCATCGACGAGGAAGACCGTCGTGCCCCTGGCTTGACAGACTCAATGCAAAAAAGAATATGATTCGTTCCCGGCGGAGAGGCGACCATGGCTTTGTGTTTGGCTTTCTCTTCTGTCATCAAGCTAGCCGGCTAGTTACGTTCGGGTTTAATTCTGACGTTGCCACATATTTACCGTACGAAGCTTGCGACGACTTTGCGACATAATTGCAGGTTTTGGATTAAAATACACAGGCACGTTGTCGACATCACGACCCACCTTACGCGTATCCTCTGACGCGACACCATATTAGCTGTTACTGTTTATAGATAATCTACCGCCGGGCGTCGCAAGCCGCTCATCCAACTCAATTGGCCCCGCCGGGGGCAGCCGCGTTGCAACAACAGATACTTCTTATTGCAGTACTGCGACCATAAACAATATCACTCGCACGTCGTCACTAGTCGCTGACTTGGCCTGTGCGTCGATCGCATTCAAAACCAGTAATGTTCAACATGTAATTCTTTGTGTGCGTAAGATTCCTTCCAAATGTCATAATTAACTTTATTTCAAAATTGAAAAGATTAAATTATATGTTTTGAAGTTGGTTTTGCGTCGATTGCAAAAGTATTTACGTCTAGCTTTCATTTAGAAATATATTATTCAAAAAGTTTGCGTCGCGCTCAGCTTTGTATTTGGCACTGCGAGGAAATAAAACAAGTAAAACTTAATAGAAAAGTTAACCCTTTGTCTAACTTTTTATTGAAAATTATGTAAAATTAATTGTTGTTAACTCCTGTCCTGACCCGAACGGGGACAGTCGGAATCCTGCAACTAAGCCCTGAGAGGTGCAACTCGTCCTGAACGAGCTCGTATTGTTCATCTTTGACGTTTTTTTAATTAGAAAGTTTCATTTCAACTCAGTTACAAAATGTCTTTATCAATGGATTTTAATACTTTTACAAAATAATGACAGCGTATTACACTTTTAATAAAAAGGTACCGCGCGTCCCTTTGATGTGTTCAAATTAAATAAGTTCTAAACATTTAATTTGTATAGTAACGTGAACAAAGATCTCAGTTACATCGCGAGTAGTGGTCATCATCACAAGCATCACACGGTCTGTAAACACGGTATTATCGGCTTTGGATATATTTATAGCGAGTATCAATTTGTGTTCGTCGAGTTGTTTCAATAGTACTAGGCTATTTATTATTCATCAAAATAGATTCGGTATAACAGAACGCATATATATTATATTATTTCTTTGTTTTCCTTTTCGTACTTGTTTATCATCGTTCGGTATAGTACCATCAACGTGCAATAGGTGTCACGGGAACCGTTAGAAATAGTTGGTTACAAAACGCCTTGCCTTGTTATATAGAGTCAAAGTCAAAGTCAAAAATCTTTATCAATATAGAAGTGTTTACACCTGCTTATTGATAGTCAAAAATCTAACACCGGTTCGGAATTTAACACCTCGGACCTGAGAGGAACCGGCGAAAGAAACTCAGCGGGATATTTTATTTGTCCATGTTACATGTACAATAATTATTATATTTTAGTTATATGAAACAGCCTGGAGGCGATGATTTCATTCCCAAGGTGTGCAGTTAACTAAAAAGTCATTAGTGTTGTAATATCCTTTAGCACACAAACGCTCTTTAACGATTCTTTTAAATTTTATAATTGAATAGTTTTGAACGTTTTCTGGGATCCTGTTGTAAAAACGTATACATTGCCCCAAAGAAGAGTTACGAACCCTGTGTAATCGGGTACTTGGAGTAACAAGTTTATTCTTGGTCCTAGTATTAATAGAATGTACGTCATAATTTGTGGGAAAATCATTTATGTTTTTGCGTATATACATAATATTAAATTACATTAAAAAACATTAAAGAAGTATCATCAGCAAACAATACTATCTCGAGTTTATCACCTAGGAGATGTGGCAGGTTATTTATATAAACAAGGAAGAGAAATGGTCCAAGAATTAATCCTTGAGGGACCCCCACAGTAACTGGAGACCCGGGAGATCTCTTTCCATTTACATCAACCCTCTGAATCCGATTGCTCAGATACGAAATCAGACGACTGAGTGCAGTGTCCTTAATTCCATAATGACGTAGCTTCCTGATCAAAGTTTCGTGTTGCACACAATCAAAGGCTTTAGATAAATCACAAAATATCCTTAAGGCATCCTGTGACTCCTCCCAGGCCTTGTAAATATTTTTAACGAGCTCAACACCAACGTCAGTTGTCGAGCGACCCCTTGTAAATCCAAATTGTTTCTTGTGTAGCAACTTGTTATTGATAAAATTTACTAGCATTTGATTTAGTAATAACTTTTCAAAGATCTTGCTAAGAGTTGGTTGTACAGAGATGCGCCTATAGTTGTTGGGGTCTGATGTACTATCTGACTTAAATATTGGTAATACTCTACTATGTTTCATGAGGTCAGGAAACACGCCACTAAGGACACAATTATTAAATATAGTGACAAGGTAGGGTGCGATTACATCAGTTATTGAATTGACTACCTTAACAGAGATCCCCCACAGATCGGCCGTTTTCTTAATATCTAGTGATCTGAAGGAACTAATTACATCATTTACACTTACTGTATTCAATTTAAAACTAATATTACATTCTTCCACATTGTTTTTTAATAATGATTCAGCAACGGTAGGAGAGGAATTTAATGAGTTAGTAGTCGAAAATGGAATGTCAGCAAAAAAATTTTCAAAAACAGTTGCAACATCCCGATCTGAGGAAAATAAATTGTTATCAATAGATAAGCTAAAGTCGGAGATGTTATTTTTCACTCTTCCAGTTTCGCAATTAATAATTTTCCATGTCATTTTAATTTTATCAGGTGCATCAATATATATTTTTTTATATTTAATGATTTAGCTGTATGACATACACGTTTGAATAGTTTAGAGTAGGCACTAATATAACTGATAAATGAAAAAGACCGGTTGTATGATCTTTCACTATAAAGTTCATACAACCTCTGCCTACTCTTGTGAATTCCGACAGTCGCCCAATCATTAAATTTAAGAAAATTCCTAGAATTGACTGTCTTGGAATAGATTAAACTTATTTTGCCTTATTTAAATTCCAATCGATGTACGTTTCTTAGGATGTAATTTCTTAAGACGTCATGTTTTCTGGCTCCGCGAGTACTATAGAGGTCCCTCCGCGGCGTGGTGCGAAAGGATTTCGGATGCTCTGTGGCGAGCGATAAGTTCAGAGCCTCAGCTAGCGCGCCGCGAATGATGGATGACTTTATACGATTTTAGTATTTTGCCCCGTCGCGAATGTTTGTTTATGGACGTGTTTCGTTGACTGAACTCGTAAAATAATGTTCTGTATTCATATGCGGTACAAACATTTCACACGCTCGCGCCGCGCCGTCCACAGCGCTCATTTATTGGCATTACAGTTGAGTTGAAGGATATGCATATGTAATTACATTATTAGTTATCGACATCCAGGTGGCCGATTATAATATAATATTACTTGAGGGCAGCTTATTTCATATAAAATTACTGTAAAGTGTACACATATTCGTCACTAGCTTTTTAACTAACTGTAATGAATATAACTTATATATACTTCCATGCTAATATTGTTTCATATATTTTTGTTTTTTGAACTTATCGATCCGATGCAATAGAAAACTGAGTTTTCAATAGCACTATAAACCTCTGGTCTCTCGCAATTCAAATCCGTACATTTCCTAGTTTATGTGGATGGTTAATGGAGTTGAATTCATATTCGATCGCAAAGCGCACGATGCACGACGGCTCGGAATCAAAGCTGAGTAAAGCCTACCACGTCGCATAGAAATACAGGATTAGGACCCACCCGTATTACTCGTATACATACTGTGAGTCCACGACGTCCGCGGGTCTGCGTCACACGAAGTGTCAAGCGATCCGATTATGTTCTATCGAAAGAATTACGAAACAGAAACTTAAACGCTCGTTTACGGTTTTGTATTTAACTAAAAACAAAGGATTCTTATCTATCGATACCTTAGTTGCAAAAAAAATAACACGCTGTGAACTGTTCACCGACAAAACCCTCAGCCGGGGTAAGTGACAATAAGAAGCCCTTAGCCGTTAAGTCGTTTTCCCTACAACTGCTCTCTAGCCTTACGATAGCCTCGTTCGGGATTTGTAATACTTTACAATATCTAGCATTATCTCATCCAGACATGTACTACAATTAAACTCGTAATAGTGATTTCCATGAAATATAAATTTGTATTGTGTGTCGGACTATATAAATAATTAATAATCTATTGAAAATAATAAGCCATCGACTTCGCGCAATGTTTTTATGTTGTTAACTCACATTATCCGAGCCGCTCTTGGAGGCTGCCCGTTCTCGTGAAATTGGCATTCGTATGAGAATTCAGTGCATTGTTCGTTTGCAATTCATTTCCCCCCGTTAATATTAATAAATCTCTGATAAATGGTGTAATGCGAGTTAATATATTTGAAAGCAGAAGTTTCGGCGACGGACACGCGATTTTGACGATTTTGTAGAATTTTGTCTGCGAGTGTACCACAAAACTAGTGCCGAGTAAATAGAAAACCGTTGGTCCGCAAATTAATTGCGAGGCTCTCGGGCAGCTTAGCGGCGCGCGTTCCTCTCAATGGATACAACGCCGCTCCTAATGGGAGTCCGTTATCGGCTTGGTTTGTTTTCACTAGTTTCACATTGCTCTTTGGATTACACGCGGAGCTGCTTGTCGATGCAATAAAAGCAATACAATCACATCACGCTCCAGGGTTCACTTACCGTAGACAAATACGACCTCCTTATTTAGGAGCGTAAGTTTTTTCTGCGCTTCGTTTTTTTTTTTACAAAAGTTTATAATGACTACCTACCGGGTAATTAATAAAAAACTTGTACTTTCCTATAATTGTGCTAATTATTCAAAAATCGCCTTTATTCAGTCTCATTTTTAAGATACATATAATGTCTCTTAGTGCTAATTGCTACACATGTAGCCGGCTGGCTTGCAAACCGCATGGAGTTAGTGAGCCGTAAAATACGGTTATAATATCGCGGCGGCACGACCCGTGTGTCACGTGACGAGTTGATTAAGTTAAATGAGATTTTATGTTTCGCAATATTACCACTTGACTTAAATGTGAGTGCTTCACATTAATATATTTTACTTAATCGGGCAATCCGTCCCGCCTTGGCAAGGGTCACAGTAAGGCACTTAACATATATAACCAGGTTACGGCCTACCAGACATATACATACATTTGCTAAATTCTTCGTGTCGAAACGCCAATAGAGAGCGTTTTTAATCGCAGAACATCTTTTTCGACTCCAACGAATCTACGGTATGTTTTGTTCGTCTGGCGTAGTTATGTCCCTCCCTTGAAAACGCTTATAGTGACGTTTATCCTCCGTGTACGTTGCCATCACTAAGTATCAGAAGTAAAAAAATATAAATACAAGTCATATAGCTATGTCCGTCATAGAAATACAACCTAGCATTTTGTTGTTTGAACGATTCTTACTTAAATAATAATTAGTAGTTTTCAATGGAACCTATAAAAATAAAACGAAACTATCATTTTTGTATGTTTTTACTGTGACTTACGCAATTCAAAGTAATATTTAAATCGCCTCGTCGATTAATTAATATCTAAAGTCTCACTATTTCCAAACAAATTGTGAACTTAAAGAAGAAGGCAATGTAAACTAAGCTTAGTTCTTATTGTGTGTATACAGCACTTCTACGTTAAATATTTATGCCAAAATGTTTTCAAAAACTACAAAGTGACGAGTGTACAAACTAAATTAAGCAGAATTGATTACAATATTTATAGAGAAACATAAATAGATAACAAAAATAAGTTGTAAAAATATACCAATCTGAGGAAGCCGGTTGAGATTTACTACCGAATCCTTTCATGTAGCTCAGTACCAGTACTGAGCTTCACACTACGTATACAGGGATACTTTCATTATTCACATAATCTTAAGAATATTTTAATATCCGACCTTTTTAATTTACGCCCTTAATTTTACAAAGGTCAGAAATAACGTCGTTTAATTAACTTTTGAACATTTTCGTCGCTACGCTGCCTCGTATTTAGCTCAGCTTGCTGTGAAAAGTGGACGGAAGTAGCAATAAAACGACTGATTTAAATACTGTAGCTTGCAGCGGAGATTTTTTCGTGTTGTCTCGCGTGGCACGGTCGCAGTGATTTATTTATTTATCTTCTCTTTGCATTGAAGCTGCGTCTTCAGCGACTCTCAATAACTATACTGGTTAGGATTTCAACTAGTATTTGTTTCAAATTAGTTTCAATAAATATTTATTTTAACGCACAGAGAGTAACCATTTAGAAATTCGTAGCGACAAACAGCTTATATTTCCAGAGTACTACTACTTGTATATCGCTCACATACGAACAGTTGCTCGTTCGCTTGCTCGTGTTCACCATGTTGAGTGGTAACATTGGAAAGAGTAATTCGTGTAGACCTTACCGTACAGACCGTAGAGCCTTATACGCCATCACATGTACTCACTAGATTTAACTTATTACATACATATTTATTGAGAAAGTTACAGCATCAACTTTAGATTAGCACTTAAAATTAATATCTGATGTGGGTAACATTCAGAGTGATACGTCTTTAAAGGTGTAAACAACATTGAATGAACTATACCTCGGTGAATAAATACAGGAAGAGTTATCCTACACTTACTATTAAACGTGGCTGAAAAACCAAAGCCTGGCTAAGACTTAAGCAGTTAACTCGATGAATAGAAGCATGTTTAGTTTGCAGTTTCATCATCAGTACACGTAGTCGGTGAGCTTTTTGGGCTCATGTTGGTAAACCTGACGTGATAGCCGATACTGGGCGTGTTTATCGTTCATTAACTGTTTACTGAAACGGTAAGTATATTATTAATGTTAATATTGAAAAACAACGCTCTATTAGAGTGTCGTGTGGAAATAAAACAAAAGACTTTATAGAGGTTCCGATCTAAGCGAGGCGTCTCTCGCGTCCGCCACACTTCCTGAGACGCAACCGCTACATGCTCGACACAATGTTCCACAGGCTTGGAAATCCGGTAGAATATCTTCTAAAGTGCACGAGATACTATATTATTTTGTACTCTTTATACTAAACATAACACACGAAGAAATGTTTACATTCAAAACATAATTAGTAAATTGCTACCAATCAATAAACCTGTCCAAATGGTAGTGTATTGTTATTTTTGGGGACTTGCCTTCTCACAGTTTTCGATCGAGGCATTAAAGGCTGCAGATTTGTTCATAGCACTGTTATTACAAAAGAAAATGAAAAAAGCAGACAAAAATTACAGAATACTTACATTAATAAATACAAACTATAGTACATACACGTATCGTAGGTACTTTTACCTGCAATTTGGATTTAATATACTATGTTTCTCTATTAAAATACATAAGTATTAAGTATATAAATACATAGTAAAAAATATATTTTTATTTTTTTCACAAAACGCTTTGTATGACGTCCGGTTAGTATGACGTGTTTGTCAATTCCCTTTGATGTCATTATAAACGGATTCCACTGTAAGTATTATGAATCGAAGTATTGGGTCTCTGAAGTAGCGGATAAAAGTACTTACAGGTGTAAATCCGTATGCGATATCGTGAAAGACGTGTAGTGTAATATAATAGAGCGGGAACAGCGCAAGAAGCTCGTTCCATTGTTAACTCGTGGTAATGCGGCGATTACTTTTTTTTAAATCTTCGGTATATACCGAGCAGCTGATGCTAGCGATTTATTTATTTATATGCAGAAACTGTATATGAGAAAGTAACTCTGTCTGTCTGATTATCTGCTACGCGTTCACGGACAATTCACTGAACCGAATTAGCGGAAATTTGGTATACAGGCTGAAAGCCCAAGAGACGACATAGGTTAGTTTTTTATATCTAACTAATCACCGAAAGGATTTTGATGAAATTTGTTACAAATCTAGCTTGAACCCCAGGGACGGTACTTTATCTTTACTTCAGCCTTCTTAAGAGGTAAATTTGGGGATGATGAGTTGTATGCAAATTCTTCAGTTTTGAAGATGAAAATGTACGAATGGGTATGTAGAATTAGGCTCCAATGGAGGCTACGCAGGGAATGGATAAAACTCAAAAAAATAATTATTTTAACTTTTTAAGTTGCGTGTAAATTCATTCAAGTGATATTTCCTTTGTTTTTAAAGATAAAAAATTGAATCATTATACAAAATAACAAATTATATTAATTCAATATATAGATCTGCTGTGGATCAAACGTTTGCTTTGCAGTCCAACAGTGTCCTCGCTAGGCTTACGCTGCTTCCTAATAATTTATATTTTTTATCTAAATTTTAGCATGTATTATTGTTTTAAAATGATCGAAACGGTAAAATAGCACGATGGCGATGGATTTGACTTGTGGCATAAATGAGAAATCAATTTCAATATTCATTATTTTCTTCGTCTGTTCTTGTAAAGTATGTGTTTGTGTTATTTGTGTTTGTGCTAATTATTCTTTCAGAACCATCTTCTATCCTAGAAAGAAAAAGGTAAGACGAGACGTATAAACTAATAGCAATTTTATGAGGAAGTTTAAATCTTTCGTGTTTGACGCGTATTTACATTGCAGTTAAGTATTGAGGACGAGATTGCCTCTTCTGGGACTCATCAGGACTTCGTCAACTCATCGTGCAATGTTATCACAAAATTCCTTTGAAAATTCCTTTTAAAGTTTGAAGTTGTAGCACTGCTAAAATGTGAAGATTTCCTTAACATATAAGTTGTCGTTGAGAAGCGATACGTCAACTTCCGGTGGTACTGTCGGTAGCGTTGGAAACTTTCACAAAATAATTACTACAGAATAAACATGATGATTGATATAATTTTTACAAAACCCTTTAAAAATTTTGAACGGATTCTGTTATTACTAATATTTTGACGTTATAAATATGACGCGGTAACGAGCTGTAGCCGCAGTAATGAGCTATTCCACCGCCAAACTTATTAATATTCTGTACTGATTTCCAGTTTCAAGAGTGAGGGAATCCCCCAGTGTGTATTTTCTGATGTTTTATTTTGTGCATAGATGCGTATGATCCTTGGCGATGCTTGGCGGTTTATTGATGGCGTACGGTATAGTTTTCAAATATCTTACAGTGGCAATGTATGTCAGGGTAAACTGCTATCGAGCAGTCCATTTTCCGTCTGCCTTCCTATTGCAAGTAAAAACAGAAAACAGAATACATATCGATAATAACGGGACTTCTTAACCTAATTAGCATGGATTACGTTAATAAATCAAAACTAATCATATTTACGTATACTACAACCTCACTATTATGAACAAGATTTAACAGTAACGGCCGGAGAGTTAATTAAGTCAAACGTAATAAAAATATCACCTCGGGGATCGTATCTGTACATGAACATTTCTGTCTGAGTATAAGCTGTCTGCACGCAACGTGCGAAACGTATGTACTTCGTTCTTTAAAGGATTTTCATCAACAAACAAGATTTTCAACAATTTAACAAATGAACATAAATTATACTGAACGTAATAATCTTTACATATTTAAATGAAATAGAAATGTTTCCCATGACATCTAAAGTATACATACATATGTAGAGAATAACTATCCTAAAGCAAATATAACGAATACGTGATATGCTGTAATTTAAATAATATATCGTTTGAAATTGAAATAAACAAATACACGCAGAGAGATGTATTCCATGTTATTTTTTTTCTGCAATAATTACAAGTCTCAATGAGATTGAAAATGTTATGTATAATTATGACCGACATGCTATGTCCGCAACATTTAAATACTGCTGTCCTTTTGACACGAAAGTAAATATTTAACAAGCGCACTTTGTAACTGGTCATTGAATTTATTGTTTACTGTGTTTTAAATTCGAAATTCCTTTGTCAGCTCGGGTGTTTAAATAACTGAACTCGACTAAGGCTCTCGCGCTTAAACGCTTTGTAAAATAAACCTGACACAAACTCGTGGATTTTAATTACGATGACTGTTATGACTATTGAGATCATGTAAATGTCTCCTCTCTCCCAAACCAAATTAGTTGTCATTTTAATCCGTAAATACTTTAATTTAAGCAACCTAATAAGCAACCAAAAATAAGGTAAAGCATCTTACTGTAATGGTGTTTAGTGTCCAAAAACAAATCTATTAGATCACGTAACGCGCTTTTCTCCATAGTCTTGTTTCTTTAACGACTCTGCACAAAAAACTTACCTCATGGTTCGGCCATATGATGAAATAAAGTTACGCTCTACATACTTACTGTGTGATTAAGGCTTTTCAAACTAATGTCGAATAACCCACAAAAATCACGTATATATTATCTACAGCACCACTAATTAACTTTATAAGGAAACAGATATTGTCTCCTTAAGGTCCACAGCGTGAAGTTGTATATTTTGCGCACTTACACAATGAGCGGAATGCCCAAGCCAAAAGGGTAATTCAAGTTAGGACTACTAGTTCTTGCACTCCACCGTACACACCCACCATACAGGCTACACCATGGTCATTGCCGAACATAGCTAAGTCGTTTATTGTGGTTGATTCTTGCATCCCATGTTATCATTATAGTATAACGTTTTACGTTGAACTTTCACGTCCCAGTATATTCCAATAAATGTTTGCATGAATAGCGATGCTAATACTTGATATCCGCAAGCGGCGCGCGGAGCCGGCGGCGCGCCTGATCCCTTCGCGGCAACTTTGATATTTCCGCAACATACTAGCTCACATTCGTGGTAGATGAGAATTTTAAATTTATTATTACCAAATAGGAAAGAACTACATCAAACATTTTTATCTTTGAGAATTTAGATTTTTTCATTAAATCAAAAGATAAAGTATTTTTTTGAATTCAATATTGAAGTATTACACTTGTTGATTGTCAAAAAAAGTTTACTGTCCTCCTGAGAAGAACCAGCGAAAGAAATTCGGCGAAACTTTTCTTTGTGTGCTATCTTGTTTTTTAAATTTTATTTAAATGTAATTTTTATCAGCATACGTCACATTATCAAGTACTACATTAGGCGAGGCGACAACCGATACTTTAATTTCATTCAAATTGTTTCGTAAATAAACTTTGGGATCTTTAGTAGTACATCAGTTTTTACACATTAAAATTTGGAGTAATAAATTGGATACATTTAGTTTTTATCTTTACTATTTGATAGCAAATTATTGATGCTAACTTGCTACTTCTGAAAGAGCATTGTTTACATACAATCAAATGCTCCTCCCGCCTGTAAGTAACCCTAATCACCACAGATATTATTATTAGCCATTTCATATATCGCCAGTAAGTTGCGATCCCGTGTGTTGTCCCGTTCCTCGACCCGCCTGGCGGGTTATATTGAGCCCTACTGCGACTTACGGCTACTTGAACTCGTCAACGTATAATTTAAAGCATAAACTCAGTAAAATCGGAATCATACTAGCATCGTTCGTAGCGTTCTCGCGGTTGGCTTGAGCGAAAATTACATATCTATCTAATTACACGTATATAGGATATTGTTAATTAAAATGAGTCGGTAAACAGATTTTATGTTACATTTTACGCATACTATAATGCTTAAACTTTCAAAGGGACGGAAAAACATTTGACGATTTGCTGCGATTCACATGTAAAGACATGTTCAAGACCCTCGAAGAAATTGCTTTAAAAGACATAAATGCTAAAAATTAATTCGTGTATTATTAAAACTTTGTTGAATTAAAACTAATTTACAAGTATCAATGTCAACCAAAATTCTATTTTCAAGTCTGTGTCGTTCATTCGTGAGACTTGGCAGGGGTCTTCCTTATAATATTACAAAGACGTTTACTGAAATTGGTTTCCGGAAAATATATCTACAACTTGCAGCCGTCAAATTTGAAAACACTGTCGTTTATAAATAACCAATTAAGTGCAACGGAGATGCCAATACTTTCTATGATATGCTAGGTATTGACTACCATAGCCCAAGCTGAAATCGACGTAGTATCAAATGGTTAAGTTCTATACCATTATTGACAAAGTCATGTGACACAACGGAAACCCTGCGAATTATTTTTATAAAGAAGAAAATTGGCATTATTAATTAATCCTAACACGCTAAAACGAAACATTGCAGATCGTGTCGCACGTTCAACTTCAAATATGATCGTTACTCGATCAGATAATGCACGGCTGCGGACAAAGTGGCTTATAATACTGTCACAATACCGAAGTATTCAAAAGTTTTTGTGTTTCACACAACAAATTCAAGAGACCTGTTTAATATTTAGTACAAAAATGACGAGGTAAAGTTTGCGGGGCAGTAAGTTGTGTAAGTAGCTTCTCCGACCTACAAACTTTATCAAACGAAGCCGTTTTTGACTGAGTGGTGATATGGGCGCGGTCCTCAGGCAAGGTACACAAACTTTACTAACGCCCTTATATAGGCTGGACCAACTGGCTGGCTATTTCAATCCACCAGAAATTCAGGGTGTCTCAAAAGTGTGTGTGCCACGTGTGTGTGTGTGTGTGAGTTTAAGTGAGTAACACCACTACGACTTGTTCAAAAATCTAAGATTGAGAGCCAATGAGGTAAAGTTATTAAGTTTTAAAAAAAGTTATCTTAAAAAACCTGCTGGCCATGGAAAGACACTCGCTTTATTAATCGACTTTTTGCCCCCTCTCAGTCTCAGTCTCAGTGTAAGAAAGAAAGCAAGAAAGAGTAACAGTAACCTCGAACATGTGCGGTCTAGCAGTTTAATATTCCTTTTCGCCTAGATTAACTTTTGTGCACCTGTAGGAGCGTCGTATGCAGACAAAGGTACGGTTTAGTCACTCACTTTGAAACTAAAGCACCTTTGCCCGACGGCAAAATGATTTTTTCTTGAAACAAAGTTGTATAATGAACTGCGGTCTTCGATTATATAAAACATCAAAAATAACTCGTCGATGGTTGATGCGTCCCGAGTGAAGTCCCTGAAAACAACTGCGGTTTCTGGCTGTGGCGTTGCTTGATGATAGACGTCACCTTGCAGGGAGAACCTCGTGATTGCATACAAAGAAATATTATGCACGACAATAAAAAAATCCGAAATCGAAAAATAAATAAATAAAAGGAACACAATGAATTTGATGATGCAATGTGGCGATATGTGATGCAATCAAAAGTAACACGTCCCTGTTTGATGTAGCTCAATATTTGCGTACATGGCTCCACATGTGGTTCGTTGACTTGCGTCGCACAGAGCACGTACCGCACACATAGCCGAACAGTTGTAAATTAGCGGCTTCAGATTTCCACTTAGCTGCTAATTAGATTCTTATAAATATCTAATATTAAACTAAAATGAGCACCAACTGGCACCAATTTTGCTGATCTTCGACTTCATTTAGTCCATACGCTCACATTTCTAACATCTTTAAAATTGGTTTTGATGTTATTGTAGGTAGACTTCCGATTTCGTAAAGCTTGACTCACAATAATTGATCTTCCCTGGCCTCAGTACGTCGTTTAATGCTTATTCTGGTCTTTTTTTAAAGAACTGATTTCTTGAAACCTAGTCCAGGTCCTCTGAACAGTAGAACGACTGGCCCGAACCATTCCGACACATAACATTGAGTATAGCCTTTATGAAGAAGAGTCACTATATTATTACCAGCGATAATTGACTTGTCTGCCATATTACAGTATAGAATTAGACACAAACAAACCAATTTAAACAATTTTACATCAACATCAAATCATTCAAATTACAAAAACCATTTTTTTATTTATTTATAGCACCATATCTAAACACAAACTGCGATCAAATGTTTTAATTACATTTTCAAATTTATAACATTTTATTTTACTTTTTAGTACTTTTTAAGAAATACGTAAACAAATGTTTGTAATTAATTGAATCCATATAATACCAATTTTGCTTAAGAATTTAATAGTTATACAGAAAAGTTATAGGAGACCGTTATTTTTCTTGCAAATGGGTGTATATTAATAATTCTTTGCAGATGCCTTTGTCCCGTTCTGAGAACTGCGTTCTGGAACGGTTCTTTGAGCCAATATCAATTATTAATTTATTTATTATAAGCGCCTTTAAATTTACTAGTAATAAATGTCACGATGTCGAGAGACGGGGGTGCAAAAACAGTTCGTAGAAACTCGCTTCAAATAAAATTGGACGACGTTTAATATTTTAAACGAAATTTAAATAGTACCAACATGGAGGTATACCGAAACCCGCGCAAAATCATTAAAATCGGTTCATTAGCAGTACAGTTATAGTGGAATATACTATTATATTTAAACCAGTTCGGCCCTATCCTTTTATTTCCGGTACTAGGTGAAAAACCACTCGGGGAAAAAATAGTGCCTGTCAAAATGATTACCATACAAATATAAAAAAAATATTTTAAAGAGAGATAACATTTTTTTAACAAATTTCCTCGTTGTTTTGCGATTGATAGTAATGACATCAGTATCATATCCGCAACGACGCTTCGTCGAGGAGAACATATACGTTGTTGCTATTAATGATCAGCTATTTGTTAGGAGCAGGGTTTGAAATTAGATTATCGATAGAAATAGAATATTCAATTACTTATAGAAAAATCGCGAGAATTACTTTTTCGCTTTTCACAATTTCTCGTTTCTGGTTTTAGCAATACCTGCCTTATCTACTCGTGCTCAATGACATAACGTTTGAAATAAAGCTTCATAGTCTTGGACCACTTGCCGAATGACATGATAAATACCGAATTTTGACAATAAATGGCGGAGAATGAGGATGAAACGTATGAAACATATTTGTTGTAATGATTAGGTTTATTTACAATAAACCAGCGTTGGTGTTTTTCATTTAACATTTAGCTTATGCCGTCATTATGGTTCTAATGATTTCGAATTGATTTTATAGAAAGGAAGACCAGGCTAGAGAGAGAGATTATAGTGGGTTACCGCCGAATATTTCCCACCTATATATTTATTTATATATATATATATTAATTTCTGTAAGGTAAAACCGAAATATTAATTACAAATCAATATAAAATATCTGATATTTGTGTCGTTATAATCCCGATCAAAACGTTCCAGTGCAAAAACACGACAGGCACAACATCTTAGAACTCGTTGGTTGCGCATTGGCGGTGCAAGGAATGGTTTATATTGTCGTAGTGCTGATATCTGTAGTCGAGGATATTATCGCGTCCATCAGTGGTCCACATCTGCCTGTCTGTATATATGTATAAAATGTATTAGTGTGTCGCTTTAAATACTAATTACCGAATGATATTTTCGTTATTTATTTTTTAATGAGAGCCGAGATGGCCCAGTGGTTAGAACGCGTGCATCTTAACCGATGATTTCGGTTTCAAACCCAGGCAGGCACCACTGAATTTTCATGTGCTTAATTTGTCTTTATAATTCATCTCGTGCTCGGTGGTGAAGGAAAACATCGCGAGGAAACCTGCATGTGTCTAATTTCAACGAAATTCTGCCACATGTGTATTCCACCAACCCGCATTGGAGCAGCGTGGTGGAATACGCTCCAAAAACCTTCTCCTCAAAGGGAGAGGAGACAGCCCAGCAGTGGGAAATTTACAGGCTGTTGGTGTTGATATGTTTTGTATTTAAAAAAATATTTCTCCAAGTGCAACAAGTTTAAAGACAGTATCGGCGAGCGCGCCCCGTACTCGCGTTACACTACATCGTGTTTTATATTCAAGCAACATACGAGTCGTGTTGGAGCACGCTGTGCTATCGGGAGGGGAAACGCAATAGCTACGGATTATTGTTTAAGTTTTGTAAACGTTAAACGGAGCAACCGAGCTCTGCTCGCTTTGTACGTTAAAAAGTTTAAAGTGAGTTATTATAATGTTACGAAACAGCAAGAAACATAAAATACATAGATGATGCTGATGTCGACAAAAAACTCAATTCAATTTTTATTAAACCTCAGGATGTGGGGCAAATTGGGTAGTCACTCGTCGTAAATCTAACAAATATAACTCGCTAATTCAAACATTGCATTGCGTGTGGAAAAAGTAATATTCCAAATGAAAGCAAATACCGATATGGAAATTGATTCACAAAACAAAATCTCGTTATTGGATTCCACAAAACGATAAAAGCGGGCGCGTTGCAGCTGCCGTGAGTACTTCGGGGGAGCCTTGGACGTAGTTGTTATTCTATCTTGTCTATATTTTCAACGGGAGGAATATACGTCATAGGGAATATTTGATCTCGTACGGTCTGCCGCCGGCCGCAGGCCTGAAACATTTTCAAATCGGATATTCTCTCCACGTGTGATTTTACAGACCGCCGCGTGGAGCTGCCTGGCCTGCCAAGTATGACTTTCGCACTTCAAACTTTGTCCGACTCTCCTGAAGCGATTACTCTTGTATTTCTGTGTTATGTTTACCGCTATTTCAAAAATGCTGCGTTAAGATGTTCACAACGTGTTTGATCAGCTTTATATTTAATCTAGACAACAAATGTACTTCAAACGTATTTCGCCGTCACTCTATGAGGAGCAAAGCAACGGAAGATAAAGTCATTACAAATTTCAATAATTGAATGCAACGGCGGTTTTCAGAACGAGCGGCGACGTTCATTCAATTAAATAAGAAACATTTGGCGGTAATGGTGGGACTGGTAATGAAAACGGCCTCGCACGCTCGAGTTGCGCTCAAATCTTCCGGCGTTTCCTGCGACACTCGTCTACTGAATGCATAGGAGTGCATGACGCTTGTGATGATTGTGGCACTTGAACGTGTACAGCAACAGTACAGTACAGCCCAACACTGATAGCTCAACATTTCCAAGGCTGGGCAATGGGCATATGCCGCCGCTGAACACAAATCTCTTTCGGATTCTCATCTGTTACAATGTAAATTATAATATAATCAGATATCTGTAAGTTTAATTTTAATCTGTCTTATTTATAATTTATATACTTATTTATGACAAAAGGGAGTTTTACTTCTTGGTGCTTGTCACAAAATGATATCAAAGAATTGGCAAAGTAAAATTTGTACAATTAAAAAAAACAAAATAAACATATCGGTTATGTTCGTCTTGTTGCTATACTCTTTCATCTCGTGAAAATTGAATTGCCTTACCTATATAACAATTGAAGGCAGATAAAACAATTGATTTTGTTGAGCGCGGTTTGCTGGTCGCCGATCGGACTAGCTTGTTCTACGTATTTTTTCATTTCGTATGTCAAGATAATCAAATTGATCATTGATACTATATACTTTATGATAAGAGCCTGGATAGCGTGTCCCAAAAATGGTTCATTATGCTCATTGCGAGTAGAAGTGTCTGTGTCGTTCACATGGTTTTCTGTTCATAGCACTCGTAAGAAGCACCGCCACCGCCACCGCCACCGCTTCTGGAATAACCCGAGTCACTTATTAACCCGGACATAGTGCATGGGCGTAAATGTAAACCTGTGGTCAGTTTCAC
The DNA here is from genome assembly GCF_037043105.1 of Vanessa tameamea. NCBI lineage: Eukaryota > Metazoa > Arthropoda > Insecta > Lepidoptera > Nymphalidae > Vanessa > Vanessa tameamea. The sequence goes on from NC_087341.1 coordinate 16,563,237, forward strand.
TTCACGTTTAAACAATTAACTAATTATAACAAAATAATAAGAATGTATTATGCAATGATTATAAGAGCCGCCCAATAGGGACGGAACTGAATTAATTATACTTTTTAATTCATACTTTATAGATCAAGATAAAATAAAACAGAAGCTCTTTAGCAATATAAAAAACTGGACACGACCGCGCAAGAGCTTAAAGTTACACACAAAGTATTTAATTCCGAGTGCTGCATTCGATAAATTTCCACACGATGCGAGGATTTTTGCTACGAGTCAAGTCGCTCATTACAATGATTACGTACCGATAGTACTGGTAGAGTAGCAAACGTACTATTTTAAATATGTTATTACATAGTGTTTAGGAAAAAAAAAATAGTTGATCATAATTTATGTCTTAAAATAACCATATCCTCCTTGCCGGAAGTTATCACTTTGATAGCCGATTGGAGAGATCTCATGCACAGGAATAATTAATTTCACGTATATCCCGAGATGTAAATTCTAATACTTCGAACTTCCTGATATTGAAATATTACTAAAAAAAATCCTAAAAAATCTACACTCTCCCGAACAACCTAACAAGCTAGCCTCTAGCTCAGCCTCACGAAAGCTGTTTCTGGTTAAAGTGAGTTTTTTCAACAATAAATTATAAACGAAACCGTTTTACCGGATAAAGTAAAAAAATAAGATCAGTAACTACAGTGCACACGTGAACAATGTAGTAGCAATCGAAGATATACGTATCTCAGAACCTTGACCCGCGTGAAAGTTTATCAAGTTCATGTTATTCGAAGTAAAATATCGGCTGAGTTGTGATATCGTAATATGATCTTAGAGCAAAGTGATATTTAAAGTAGCGTAAAATATAAATAAATATAATATTTAATCTTAAACTCGTCTAATGTCCGGTCAAGAGCAAGAAGCATAGACAAAACTTGTTATAACACTTGGTGGCAGTTCAACGTGCAAACCCTTCTCATTAGGTACCACACTTACATTACATTGGCGACGATAGGAATGCGTATTATTTCTTACAGCGCGAATGATGGTGACCACTTACCCTCAGGTGGATCATAAGTCCGTACCCCTTCCTTCGTTTTATAAAACGACCAAAATAATTGATTTCATAGTTATATGAAATGTCGAGACAAAACATCCAACCCAAACAGAACCACGTACGAACGTCTAATACGATATGACGATAACCATTCCATTCTTGAAACGAATATTTTGGTTCAATGTCATTCGATCTAATAAGATAATGAGTGGATAATATAAATATCCGGCAGAGGCCCATTGCGGGGCGAAGGCACGTAAAACAGTTTTGAAACATATAGTAATGTATGTTAATGTGCTGCAGAGACGCCGGCGTTTCAGCTTATCTTGTAAAGTATATTCAGGAATCGCCGGCTCGCCAGCGCTGCATCGATTCCTGCGACCTCGCAACTTTTACTATCATCGGTCCTTCTTCCAATGACAGATGTAATTTAGGTCTTGAATTATTAAATAAAATCGTATGTGTTCGCGCTACAAGTCCAAAAGAAACAAACGAATGAATGAGCAATTTAAATTCTAATTTTGCCTGAAATCAAGAGTAATTTACTCGTCCTTATAGTCTATACTGCGTCATTTCTTCGAACTTTTTTAACAAATAGTAATTTATTTTGTACAAATATAAATAATAATATGCCGAAGAGAGGTAGGAGTGCGAGGCATCACAGTGAACCGAATACAAGTTGCCGGTAGTGCGAAGCAGCACGTGTATTTGTTAAAATATCAAAATGTGAAAGCAATTTTACCATCCAAAATTTGATTTGGTTTTTTCCTTCATAAATATTTCCTGCGTGCTCCGTCCTCCTTTGATTTCATATTCTGAGATAATTACAATAAAACAAAGACGCCCGCCGTAGCACACCATTAAGTAGCCGATTATAACACCGAGCCAACCGCGCTTGTGCTTACAATAACTTCTCTAATTACTTCTCAACAAATGATTACGTGATGTTTCATGCTGTACTTTATCCTGCTACCATTTATTATATTTGTTTTTTGTGTATTTTTAGAAGACTTCTCTGACTTTTTGTCTTACACTAACCGCAGTTTGGCCAAACTTAAAAAAATACCGGCCCAGTGCGAATCGGATTCGCGCACGATGGGCCCGCACCATTGACTACGTAAACAACAGTAGGTACACCAATTTCATATTGGGTGCAGTCCTTAAAAACTGCATAACGTAAATAAATATAAGTAAATGTTCTGTAAAATATTTAATTATCACATAAAACTAAATATTTTGTGAATATTTCAAGTACCTACCTGTTACCATTTATTGATATTGAGCAAAAATAGGCAAAAATGGCGTTTTTTGTGTGGGAGCCCCCTTAAATATTTATTTTATTTTATTTTAGTATTTGTTGTTATAGCGGCAACAGAAATGCATAATTTATTTAAATTTCAACTGTCTACCTATCGCTGTTTTTGAGATACAGCCTGGTGACAGACAGGCGACAAACGGACGGACAGACAACAAAGTCTTAGTAATAGGGTCCGGTTTTTATCTTTTGGGCACAGAACCCAAAATAAGATATACGCCCAAAAAGACGTAAGTTTGCGCGCTAACTGCTGAAAAAAACACCATTTGTCGTATCTCCACAATTTGAGAACATTCCGTTAGCCGCCACAGCTAGTATCGGAATACTTGGCGTCGATGTTTCGAGCCTCGTTCAGTTCCGCGGTCAATTGGAAGGCAAAGCCAAATTGGCATCAAAAAAGCTCGGTGTGCTCAGCAAGGCAAGACAGTATTTCACGTCGGCCCATCGTCTAAGACTCTACAAGGCATAAATTCGGCCACACATGGAGTACTGCTCTCATCTCTGGGCGGGTGCTCTCCAGCACCAGCTCCTTCCATTTGACCGTATCCAAAGTAGAGCGGCTCGAGTTATTGACGATCAAGCCCTTTCCGATCTGCTTGATCCTTTGGCTCTGCGTAGAGATGTTGGATCGCTCTGCATCTTCTACATGATTTATCACGGGGAATGTTTCGAGGAATTGTTCGGATTAATCCCAGCTGCTGAATTTCACCTTCAGATAAAATTCCAAAATCTCGTCAAAATTCCAAATATCACCCGCACCACCTAGATGTCCGAAAATCCACAACAGCGCGATTTTTAAGACACTTTCTGCCTCGCACAACCACTCTGTGGAACCAGCTTTCGCCGGCGGTTTTTCCGAACCGATACGACTTGGGAACCTTCAAAAAAAAAGCGTACTCCTTCCTGAAAGGCCGGCAACGCACCTGCAAGCCCCCCGGTGTTGCAGATGTCCATGGGCGGTGGTTGTCACTTTCCATCAGGTGAGCCTCCTGCTCGTTTGCCATCTCTAACATAAATAAAACGTAATTTAATGTGGAGGAAGAGATTCGACGAGTAGTCTACTAACCTACCTCCATACGCGGCCGCGTCTGCAAACCATAATATCGTTTCAGGCGTTGTGATACTTATTTCGATGTAGATCACTTTGATTGAGGAATTCCACGATTTCAAATATGTTTATTATGATTGTGTTATGTACCATAAAACTGAAAGAAAAAACCGCTAACATCAAACACTGAGTGTTAATTAAAAGGAACGCCACCACAGACGTGCCAAGTATTATCAAATAGTAGCGTAAATAAAACGCAGTTTGCAGCTCTTTGACGCCGAACCGACGAAAAAAGCGTTTTCCTTGTTTTGCTTCACCCCGTTGGTATATGACCTCTCAGTGGTACCCGTTACTACATACATTAAAATACTCACTGACTAAATACTTAAAAATAGTAACTAACCGTAGTCTGTCGCATTTCATCATCATTTCAGCCGTAGGACATCCAGTCGCATTTAGTAAGTTCTAAATGTATGCGTCACGGAAACACTAATAAATAAATAATAAACACATACATTTGACAGGAGCGGTGGACTAATTAGTAGTGCGCATATGTTTACTGGTCACAGTGAAAACATTATTGTGTACAGAGTAACAGATCGTATTTCGATAGGAACTGAAGAACAGTTAGGTGGGCTCTCGATGGCATCTAACTCGTTTCATTTCAACTCAATCATTTGCAAATAACCGCATTTTTATCTTCATGTATTCCTAAGCTCGTAATTGATATCTGAAGTACGTTACGGCACTTATGTACTGTACTGGATGTGGGTATGATTATTCTAAAACTTACTGTAATGTCACATCTACGTATTGCACGACGCAAAGCAAGGCAAATATGCAAAGCGTTAGAAACGATCGAAAAATTGGTTTCGCCTCATTTCGGCGACTATTTATTATTATATTCTTGGGAAATGAAATTTGTACAAATAAAAAAAATTGTTAAATTTATAGAAACATAAAAAAACATCAAAAAACGCCATAAACTTCTCCTGACAATGAGATGTGAAAAGTAAAAGTACTTAAACTTGGGAATAAATTATTTAATTGAGTTTTATTTTAATAATTTTGTTTTTCTTTTAGTAGGTAATATTGCGAATGACGCAAGAAGTGTCATGAGTTGTACAGTTTTGGAAGTTTTAATTTTTTTTGTATCTCTACAGCACCCGCCCTTCACATATAGGAACCTACTGAGTAACATGGCTAATTATTAATTTTTAACATGGCTATTGCCTCTTAATAAGGAATTTTATAAGACCAATCTGTACACAAAATTAGAAACAAATAATTTTAAAAACATTTGCTGGATTTGATTGATGGATCTTTACCAATATATATTTGTAGTTATAATATGTGTGGACGCCAGTACGCAGTACCACGAGAGGCGCTCCGCTGTGTTTGTTCGCATTAATTACATTCATCTCAGCCGTCAGACACACGTGTATTGTATATTTCTAGTGTTTTAATTCGTTCAAATTTCACACTCGTCTGAGATCAGTAGGTTCCATTGTTTTTATATAATAGAGGAAAACTTAAAACGATGAATTTTGATTATGATTTTGATTATTACGATATAATCCCTGTATTGGTCCCAGTAAAACCTTAATAAAAATTTAGTCGAGTTGAGTCGATCACAGGAGCATCATAATTATGAATATTTTAAAAACCTTACTCGAAGGCGCACGCGTGGTAGTATAAAACAAAGTCGCTTACCGCTGTCTGCCCCTATGTATTTTGTTTTTTTTTTTATGGTATCGGTAGGTGGACGAGCAAATGGGCCACCTGATGGTAAGTGGTCACCACCACCCATACTGTGGCAATGGCGCTGTAAGAAATATTAACCATGGTAACTAAGAAGTTATGCCCTTTGTCCCTGTAGTTACACTGGCTCACTCACCCTTCAAACCGGAACACAACAATACTGAGTATTGCTGTTTGGCGGTTGAATATCTGATGAGTGGGTGGTACCTACCCAGACGGGCTTGCACAAAGCCCTACCACAAAGTGCTATGTGTATGCTTAGATCTTTAAAATTACATAACGGATTTTGATGCGGTTTTTTATAATAGATAGATTGATGCAAGAGGAAGGTTTATATGTATAGTGCATGTATGTACAAAATAATAGAGAAACGCTGATAAATTTAGAGGTTTCTGATGTGATGTCGTAAATAAACATATTTTTTGCGCTTACATTGCAAACGCTGGCTGAACCCTGCAAGATAGATCAAAATAATGTTCTACAGATAATACTGTACACACATACACACCATTAAAATATACACCTTCAAAAGATCTTTAAAAAAGTCGGCGATGGTATAGGTCTATCTCTTAGGGAGAGCCCACAACAACCATTTTTTATACTTTACTTTATACGAAAAATATGACTTATTTTCGAAGCGATTTTAAGTCATACAGCATTAATCCTTATCAAATAAGTACCTTAAATACATTGTGCATTCCATATTTATCAGTATGGCCCTTTACAGCATGTAATTTAAATGAATATTTTCGAAGATATTACAGGTTTAAAACGCAGGGACGTAGCTGTTTGTATTGTCTAAGGACTGAAAAAGTGTGAACGTTGTAAGACATTCTGTAGTATATTTAGTATCAGCATTGCACCCGCGCGAAGCCGGGGCGGGTCGCTAGTTAGACAACATACAGTGTTTTCGTATCAGATGAGGATATATCATAGCAATAAGCTGCTAAAACGTAAAGCTACCACCGGGTCCGAATGTAGATTCAACCAAAAATAATGAGAAAAAATTTCCTACCACCAATTAAATGGAATGAACATGTTAATTAAATACAAATTTATTATAAATACGAAATGCGTACGAAAATCGAGGAATACTAACAACTCGCTTTTTTATCATCCGCTAAGTCTTTTAACATGAGATTAAAATTTGCCGATAGACCGATATAATATTGAATGTAGTAGCCATTATTTATAAATTGTACACGAATCAGTGTTTTGCAATAAAAACATGAAGCTAATTAATTACAGAAGGTACGCTAACCGCGCTCTGTGGTGTCCATTGTGAATATTTTTAATTCCTTTTTATGCTTACTTAGTTTACATTTTTAAAGGAATATTGTTAGCGGAATGTCTTCCGACCGGAGCTTGGATACGCCCCTTGTGTTCGTGTCTGTTTCCCAGCAGAGATGTAATTAGTTGTCGTAAAAAATAAAATACTACTTTATATAAACTTAGAGTGATAACTATATACTCGAACGAACTCATTAGTAAAGCCAGATACTTGTCAAAGCATTGTCTCCATTCAAGGAGCACTTCGACTTCGTTACATTATCTGGTTTGAAGGGTTAGTAAGCCAGTGTAATTATAACACAAGGAACATAAAATCTCTGTTCATTCATCATTCCATTGAGCCGTCCGCCTAACTGTAATAAAAGATAAAAAACCATTCGCTTCAAAAACCATGAAAGATATGGACGAGAAAACGTCGCAGTGTGATGTTCAAATTACTTATTTTATTATTATATTTGTGCAAAGTTGCGTCAATGAATTCTGTTTCTCGGAAGGCCTCAGGAACAGTTCCGAGTTTGATGTGTTTTTTTTTAAATAGTAGTATTCTTATATTCTCCAAACAATATGTTTGACTTTTATTTATCTTGCAAAGTAATGAAATTTTGCAACTTAATTTAGAAGCAGATATCTTTAACCGATTGAGCTGAAATTTTGTGCACACGTTCAGTTTGGATGACAATGCATGTTTACTTGTGTAGATAAACGAGTACTTAAATCTCGCGACAATTTTTTATATCTTATAAATTGTGTCGAATGTGAAATGACGTTAGTCTTTTTAGCGCCTTTAAATGAAAAAATGTTTAAAACATTTTTTTTTACTTTTAGTTCTTTTCCTATATTAATTCTAGTTTAAAGAATAGTTGTTTTATAAAGTTTTTAGTCATAGTTTAAAATTTCCATCATGTATCAATGAAATGTCTCAATGTTACAAAAAATCATCTTATCGATAAGAAGATATGATTCACTGAAATAAAGGGGTAAATATTTAATTACATTTTTGGAACGCGCAGCAGCTGAAAGTTTCTTGGTCGACAAACAAACTGGAGTACTTTTCATGGAGATAAATTTTGATGCTCACAGTAAGGGGCGCCAAAACTGACAAAACTTGCACTTCGCTAATGCTAATGCTGGGACACGTTTGTATTCGTGTTATAGCGTTAGTTTCGAAGAACAAGGTCTGACGACGGAGATCGCTGCCTGCGGTAGATGCAGCAAAACTACAAAGAGTCTACTTGCGAGTTTAACAAAGTAACATAATGGTCTTATCAGTGGCGTAGCTAGGTGGGCAAGGGCCCCAGTGCTGAGTAAAAGTATAGGGCCCTCACCCCCTTAACTTATATTGCCCTTCAAAATTATAGATAGGAAAAAATATATTCTTGTGAGTAGGGTCGAGGTTTTCTAGCTTCAGAAGCTGGAGAGTTGGCTGACCCGCTCTTTTTAAAACTTAGGTTAGCGGCGATCCCCCCCCTGAGCTCCGGGGCCCTCGTGCACGGCACCACCTGGCCCTGCGATACCTACGCAGTAGCAGTATAAGAGCCAGTGGCGGCTCTTATACTGCTACTGCTTAGCCTGCAGAAAAACGTTCATTGCCCACCTGCTTCCGTTTGCACTACAAGTGACTGCGGCATGCACCAACCACTTGCAGAAGATGAAGTCTTCGATATGCAAATGATGATGGTTGTTTTTTCTTGTATTTACAAACAAACCAGAAAAATAGCTTTTTAGAAAATCATAAATAACTCCTTATATACTTTAGTATAATCATTGCGGAATAAATTAATAATTAAATATTAATAATTTTGGAAATTTTGCAATTAAAAAATAACAAATCATCAAAATCGTAGCTGTCTGAGGACTCCCGAATATTGCCTGTATTATATGTATGTTTATTGACGCGACTCGTTATTGTTACTCGTTAGACTCGTAGAATTAGTGATAAAAATGACGTCATTGATTTAACACGTGCTCCATACGAACCTGGACACAGATATTACGGAGAATATAGGCGATATTCTCCGTAATATCTATACATAACAGAAGAAATAAACGCGTGTATATTTGTATCGTGAATGGACTGGACGTAATCCACCCGCTATTGTAATTCGCTTGCCGTGAGTTCACATTGTTTCGAAACTAAATAATATTGGCCGACTACTAGCAGTCACACCAGGTACCTGAGAACTTTGTCATTGTACAAGACATTCTGCGCACCATGGACGACATCACAAATGTCAGACATTTTGATGCATGAGGCTCGAGCCTAGCGGCCTGTTTCACACTGTCGTCCTTTATGATGTAGATACGATATGGTATAGATTTCTAGAACAGGTGTAAAAAATAAGAAAAATGTATTGTTTGAACTTTCAAACAGACGAGAAATGTACGAATAATACGGATATCAAAATCTTTCGACATCTGATACCTCTCCTACCTGTCTCTGATATTTTGCGAAGCCGTATCCAATTGTAAAACATTTGCAATACGTTTAAATGAAAACTTAAAAAACTCGTTATCCTTATTACGGTGTTATTATTTTACGGCGTCACTCAAGATTATTTGAATGTAATGTTAGATTTAAAGTTCAATCTTTTAATTGTATAACAAAGTCGCTTATGTAGCTAATCTGTCGCGAGCCATTCAGAGTGGGGGTGAAGCTACTTAACTACCTAGCGCTATCATTGCCGACCTCTAGCCGTAACCGAGTTATGTGCTCTCTGAACCCGAGTAACCTCTCCACGAGACAACGCGGACGAGCCGCTCATCGACATCGTGGACAATACTTTTGCAAAAATACTCAAAAAGCCCAGGAACGCGTGAACGCAATAATGCCGTTTATACTAACTTTGTGGAGTTGTGCCAATCGAATAATTAATAATTAAATTTGAAATTGCCGAGGACGGTGGGCGAAGGTGTTACATTAATAATCAATTATTATGTTACGGATATAACTTGAATTCCTACTTTAGCGGGCTATCTATGAATACAAATAACATAGTAATTACAATACAAAAATCTTCTATTTATTGACAATTAAATACTGAAGATAATATACCGTCATATGATGTACTAATGCAGTCGATCTTGACTAATTGTAATGCCATCTGTTTTTGTATCAATTACAGTTAAATTAAGCATTTTTTATATCCTCTTAAAGATCTGTATGTCTGCAATGATATGTCGCTGCACCCTGCGCTCAGGCAGTTCAGCAAAAACGCGCGCATTGAATTTCTATTCACATAAGACTTCGCGACGTGCGTATTTCTTTAGTTATTTTAGTGTCGCCGCAACCACAGACGATAGTTAATTTGCTTATCGCGAGCAAAACTAATATGGAAGTCATGTGTGGTATGTATGTTGTGTGTGTTATATAAATGCAATCCTGTACTGGCGGAACTATCGATCTCAAATCTCAAAATGCAAACATAATTTTCCTCACACCGAGAGCTGGCGGTAAGCGGTCAGCGATGCCTGTGACCATTGTCGTCACGCTCGCAGCGGTCTTGGTCTCGTAGCGCTCGACGCGACGCGACGGTACTCGCTTCAGTTAAGATATTGACAATCGCTCGCCCTTCACATTCGAACGTAATAATGCTAATTGCTGTTAATCCATAGGACACACGATAGGTCTAACATTCGATGGCCGAAATTAAAAACTTTGTATCCATATGAGCGTATTTTGCACGCGCGGAGAAGTGTGAGGAGACTTGCCGTTATGAAGAAGGAGCGTAAACAGTAAATATTTATGTATAATATACATTTTATTAAATATAATAAAATATTCAAAGCTTACGTACACACATGCAGCCGATGTCAACATACAAGTCAAACTTAAAAATCAATATCACGGAATGAGACATTTCGTATGGGTTTTTATTGCGCTCGACAACTGATGCGGGAATAGCACTTCTCAAACATATTTACGGTGTAAAAAATCACAGAATGGTATTAAAAAAATCTGTGAATTGTCTTAAGCAATTAATTGTGCATAGCGGAACGCTTCTATACGAGCTCCAACGAATTTTTATTAATGGAATAGTCTTCTGGATCTATATGTATTATAGTATGTACGACCTTTCTATGTTAAAGGTATTCAAATCAAATCAAATGTACTTTTACACAATGAAGCGTTTTTGAATCGTCAATATTTAACACGACTAACACCGTTTCGAAAAGAAGCATAGTTATTTGCTCTTTTTAAATAAACAGATTTACAATGCTGTTTTCCACAATTAGTGTTCCTATAATCCGATCCTAAATCAATACAATATTCTGCATGCTCCAATATATACAATTATCTCGGCGGTCGCTTGACGGGGTAGAAACGGATGTGCTACAGCATCTCCCAGTGACGAACTACAACAGAATTTATAGGATAAACCACCTGTATGGAAAATATACATGTATACATGTATTATATGTGACAAATTTAATCTGAGTACACATAAACATAGAACGCTAAATAGTGTCTGATATTAGTATCTGATAACACATTTAGGATTGCAAGGAACGACACGTCAGTGTGGCCACACTGACGAGAAGCATCCTTGGTCGGGTATTTTCTCGCGTCAAGTGGTTGGAACAGCTCACCACTGGCGTCATTACAAATATCTGACACTAAAATACAACATGAGTTTAGGTAACCGTTGTATTAAAGTACAACGACAACTTCATATAAAAATCTGCCTAAAAGTTTTTGATTATTTTATAGCAAGCTGTTCTGGGAACTTTGAACATATTACTCAATCGGATGTGCTCCGTCTCCACCAGCCCAAAGTATATTACACATTTAGCACAATTGTTGGTGTGCACTGAATTTCGCGTGGATAAAGCCGCAGGTTCAGCTAGCAGGTTCCGCTATTATTATATTTCATTGTAAGTCGGTTCGGAGATATCGAAGAATCGGAAACGTGTTTTCTTAGATTTTAAACTAAGAACATAATAGTCTTAACAGGTTAAATAAAAATACAATTTTCTCTTTGTAAACTCATGTTGTTAACTCATGTGATACATTATTATTTTATTACATTGTTTGGCTCAAAATCAAAATATGACTTAATACGAATATAAATATTGATGTTTATTCGATTATTTATTGATTTTTTATATAATGCAGTCGGCTTTTCTTATATAATATATCTTACATACCTATACAGAATTTGCTTTGCGGAATTTAAAGGAAAAAGCACCTTACTTTTAATAAAATAGGATTGACATTAATCATTGAATCTCTTCACGAAACCGGCCTGACTTTGAATATCACACCATTGTGATACACACAAAGTGAAGGCTCGCAGAGGACGTGTGTCTATTCATTAGGTCGCTATTCGGATTGACAATTATCGTATTGTATGCTCTCCTCACTATCATTGTTGTTTGCTTTACAAAACAACGGCGGCAAATTGAATTAAACGCTGCCGGTTGGCTTAGTTATCCTAAGTAATTGATGCGGACTATTGACAATTCCAACTGTGGACGCTGGCAAGGCGGGATCGGATTGAGAGATACGGTTGGACGGACACACATCTGCTAAGATTTGCGTAGAGCTGTTGGTAACTGTTGAAACTGCCGTCAACGATCCCTTATTTTAAATTGCATACACATTTCGTTTATAGGATTTTATCGGTATTTAATAAATAAAAAACAAACGTCTGTCATCTAACTGAACGCATTCTTGTCCGATACCGGAAGTGTCGCTCACCCTAACTCACCCACAACATCCTCAAGACCTGAAGTCAAACAATTAACCCCAACCAGCTCATCTACAGTCCCTGACCCTGATTGGATTTTTATGAATGCTGCTATAAATATTGTTTCTGCAGTAAACACGACTCGGAGGTGACATAATCCGATATAGCATTTACCATTTCCCTATACGAGCGTCGGAAAATCAAATTAAGTGGTTTATTTTCAACCGTCGATATGCATCGTTACGTTAATAAGTGCGATTAAGCGCTGCTTTCAATATTCCACCCTATAATAGTATAAAAACGTATGTTACTGTAATCGCTTCGATAAAAGACGGAGTTTCAGCGCGAGAATTGATTATTTGAATTATTTGCAATATTAGAATATCGGGATAATATGTATGCGAACATAACAAAGCATGGAAGCTAAGATATTTACCGTCCTATTGGAACACCCCAGTTTCACATAGATATCGGATTCGGATCAACAAAATATGCACAGTCTGATCAAATGAGTATTAAAGAAGAACTGATCTCGAACAGTCGTCATGTGAAGCGACCACCTGTCATTTCAGTCATTTTATTCTATATGATGTCCTTAAGACCTTGTGTCGTAGATCATTTTAAATAACATCCGCAAAGAGCGATGTGTAATGATGTCGGCGCATACTTCTTAATGTCTTCTATTGCAGTGCACTTAAAACAACTGTATTTGCGTACGTAATTATTTATCCAATTCCATATTCCATCTTTGCCTTTAGCTAGGAGGAGTGCAATTGTAATTTTAAAGTTTACTCTGCGGCCTTTGAGTCGAGCGGGCCCCGTTATTCGTATATAAACATTGCAAAACACCAGGAGTTTGCAAACATAATATTATTATTTACGTTGCTAATGTAACGTCCTTATGCTCGTTAAAGAAGTGACACTGCGCTGATTCCGATCACTCAAACTTGTTTACTAGACGTAAGCAAAAGTAAATAAATATTCATATTAATGTAGTCGTAATAATTTAATGGTATTGTTAGGTCACTAATATCTAAACATCCCGTTGGGCAAAGCGCCATTCAACAATATGACAGCACGTACGATCAGATTGTATTTAGGCCCGAAAGTACGATACGAAATGAAAATATAAGTTCTCAGAGCCCAAAAGTCAAATCGTGCAATTGTCTCGACGCTGTGATTTTGACATGTTGCTGATATCACAAATTACGAACATCGCATGCTTTGACCTTGGTCGATATATGTCGGTTTGACACAAAGATGTAAAAGCTGATGCATCCTCACCAATAATCTTTATTTGCATGAGGTATTGAGGTGAGCCGCGTTACACGAGGGGACCGTTTTCAGACTTTAGAGAGCTTTAGAGTTCCGCAAGTGGTTGGCGCATATCACACGTTGAAAGGTTTGTAGTTTCAACCTTTATGTATGTAATACATTATGATTTCTTAAGTCGGAGGTACGTGGAGTCGGAAACTTGACTTAATACGCTTGTTCTTACTTCTCAGTCTATACAATGTTTAAAGCAAAGAATCAGTGAGTCATTTAAAATATTCAATAATATTGTAAACATGCAAAGAACCGGTCTTGTGTGTCGCAAATGCGAGTACCTATTTCTATTTCGTTCAAATCATCCCGAAGGGAGTCTCGAACTCCAATATTGTAAATAGATCAGACAGTTCCTTTCCATAGAATAGGTAAGATTTAAATATCTGAAGCGTTACTTTAAGGAAATACTATGAATATAAACGAAATATACTATTCTTACGCGTTATGAAACCGGGACGTAATTATGAAAAACACTAGTACACATATTGCCGAACATAATAAATATGTCTGTGGAGATACAAACAAAACAAAAGATGCCAACAGGAAAGCATCAGATGCGTAAGTGCATTTTAAGATGCACGCGATCGCCCTCTAAGCGGCACGGCGCTGCGCCGAGCTAACTCCTTTACATGGACACGGTTGCCGCACGGTTGTCAAAGTACAACTAATCATTAATTGCAACGAAAACTGTACGTAGCTAACTCCGTCAGTGTAAACTTCGTAACATACGCGACTGCGACCGTCGCCGCGCCGCAACTGCGTCTAGATGATGACGTTGACAGGCGGTCACGGCACGGTCGGCGCGCTTCGTGAGAGCTCTCTTATAAATCATACACTACTAGTTTACACGGCACGACCGCTCCGTGAGCGAGCGCCTGTGAAAGGCACTAACACCGTGTCGGTTCGGTTTTATTCAACGTGTTCAAAGAATATCAGTTAGTCAGTTTTCTCTCATCGATATGGCTTCTCGAAGAAGTTTTAAAATTCAGCAGAAAACTATTTCATGTCCTCCATAAATAGATTATAACGTCACTTTTAAGGTTTTATTCTGATTTATAATCCGGCATTTCTATCTTCTCAAGTGGAAGCATTTCTAGTCGACCCATTTTAACAAATCGACATATTTTGACAAATAATCACGTTTTCAGGCCCCCAGAGTCTTCATTACAAACTATTATATTGGCCTTCGAAGTAATTTCATCTCACGGATATTGGCGAAATTATTAATTTAGCTTTTATTTGTATTATACGTCTCACTGCTGGGCATAGGTCTCCTCCTTCTCCTCTCTGTTTTGAGAAGATGGTTTAGACCTTACCACACCGCTCTGCTCGTGTGGGTTTGTACACGTAGCAGATTCTCATCCACTACATAGATCCAATGGTGTCTGCTCCGGGGTAAACACCAATCCCGAAACAAAACCCGGAACCAAACGAAAACCGGGTTTGAACTCAGAATCATCGGTTAAGATTTAGTTCATGTAGCCAACTGGGCCATCACGGCGCGCGGAATTAAATATAACCAGATATAGATTGAATAATAAAATATACGTTTTTTTTTGTTTTTTTAAATCGGTATGTGGATGAGTAAATAGGTCACCTGATGGTATGTGGTCACTAGCGCCCATAGACAATGGCGCTGTAAGAAATATTAACCATTCCTTACATCACCAATGCGCCACCAACCTCGGGAACTAAGATGTCATGTCCCTTGTGCCTGTAGTTACACTGGCTCACTCACCCTTCAAACCGGAACACAACAATACTGAGTACTGCTGTTTGACGGTAGAATATCTGATGAGTAGGTGGTATCTCCCAGACGGGCTTGCATAAAGCCCTACCACCAAGTATAATTGTACGATGCAGTTGTAATATCTGACGTCCCTGCAGACTGTTATTCCACGGACTCACTGTTTCGATTGGCGTCTAAGTTTGGTTATTCATAGCTGCCGGTATCTTGGGTACTTTAGGCCTCAAGAGCCACCGATAATAGTTCTGATTTTCTAGATTTTTAATAATGTCTTTGGGATAAAGTTTTTTTTAGCATTTTTAATTTGTATATAATTAATATGCTCGTACGTAGATTTTACCAATTATTTGAAGATTTCATCTACCGCTAATATAAAGAGGTACTGTTTATTTGTTTGTTTAGATGATCTCAAGTCTCTATCGATTTAAAAAAAAACAGTCAGGAAACAGGAATCCTAAATCTTGATTATGCATGTCCAGAAGTGATACAATAAAATAAAATAAAATATAAAATATGCATATACTAAAAGGAAAATTCTTAAACAGAATGTATATTATGTGAGCTCTATATGTCTCTAATAAATAAAATATTTAAAAAAATCATGATATATTTTTCAAAGTAGTATTTTCGCTGTTGTTGCTGTCACACCATGTTTGAAAAACTAACAAAATAAGGCGCGGTGACGGCTCGAGGGATGCGCAGCCGATCATATTACCACTGCAAGAAAAGTTAACCATCGCTTACACCGCCAATAGGCGACCCAGCCTTGGAAGTAAGATGTTACGTCCCTTGTGTGTATAGTTACACTGACTCGCTCACCCATACACTGACTCAACAGTAAGTATAGTTAGACCACGTTACAAGGGGACGGTTGCACAGAGCCCCACCTCCAAGGTTTCGGATCACCGTCAAGTGTGATATGAATTTATAAATAATTTAAACATATAAAAACTTAATGAATTAAAACATAACACGTAATGAACGGGGTATTATATACCTCGATGGTAAAAACAGACTCGTTTCATTTCATTATGAACACAATATAAATCATATCAATTGAGGGCCTCAATACGAGGTAACTTTTGTTTATTTCTCCATGACGCTATTGGTATGGTATGGTATGTCCACAACTATCTACTTTACTAACGGATATATTTAAAGATTAAATTAATTATACCACTAATTATCGCTACCAAAAGTTTTAGACATTATACAAAAACTATGTACCCGAGATTTGTAGATGTCTAAAACGTCTGACAAATAATCGTTTTTTTTTTAAGTGACCTATTTTTATAGTATATAATGAATGATGAATTTGTCAGCTTGCGAAGAGAGATGCATGCTTATATTTTATCGAACACGATTTGACAATCAAAAACAAATAAAGAGTTTATAGCGCAAAGAAACGCTCGTTCGGAGCCCGACGGCTGATAGTACACTGAGCTATTTTCAAACAATTACAGCGCTTTCAATCTCCTCTCCTCTCCATTGTGATGGCGGGTCGCTCTCTTAATTACTATTGATTAATACCCGAAGCTATTATTTTTAAATAAAATTATTTACAAATAATAGCTTCGGGTATTAATGTAAGAGCAGATGGTTCATCAAATTTAAATCATGCTTTGTCAACGTTATTACACTGGACGAGTATATATTTAATAAAGCCTACCCTTATCGCATATAATATTGTATAGGCGCGTGTGTTATGGCTTCTTAATTTAACTATTTAAGGTAGTAATAATAAAGATGAAGGAATATTATTATACATAATTATATGATATCGAAATTATTAATCGACCATGAGCGACATGAGCCCCAATAATTTACCTAAAACCTTGGAGGCGGCGGGGACAAGCCATCGTAATTAAATGAAATTCTACCTCGCGCTCGCTCGCCGAGTGATCGAATAAGACGTCACTGAACAATCATATGTAAATTAGTGCCACGAAGCGGAGTAGATCGCGTACTGGACACACATTGACGACTTTTGTCTTCACAGGGAAGTGACTGAACACAAACAAAATGGAAATGCTCCGCAGCGGACGCTATCCTTAGCTTTATATTTTATTCTAATTAGAATTTATACTAAAATTAAGATTTTATATGAATATGATCGTATATGTCTAGTTTCTAGCATTACGTACAACATATAAAATCACTTAAAGTATAGTATTTTTATTTTTTACCAGTTGTCGCTCGTAGTTTCGCTTGCGTTTTGCGGTAGGGTCGTCAGAGGTTTGGTATAAAAAGTAACCTATGTCGTCCCTTGACGTTCAACTTTGCTTCAAACCAAATATCATCAAATTCGGTTCTGTGGTTTGGCCGTAAAATTGGGCAAGACAGTCAGAAAAACAGAGTTCACATTTATAATATTAGTACAGGGGAAATAGAGACCATTGACCATTCCCTCCCCCCCCTCCTGTTCTCTGAGGCCAAAATTATGGGTATGATTTTGAAAAAAGATCCACATAATTGGTCGAAACTTTTTTATAAATTCACTTTATCGTTACGAAAAAGTAACTAATTTAATTGTAATTCTACATAAATTATCTTTGTCTAAAATAAGACATTGCCGAATAAATGTTCATCGATGGTTCTTATGGAAAATTAATTTTATACAAGCTCCACCCGTAGTTTCAATTCCAATTTGCCCGACACCCGATTCTGTCGGTGTGTACGATAATTAGGATTTTATGGGATATAAACATCCACCGACCGATCTATTCACGTGTGCTGCGCGTCCAACACGCCCCGTATATTTTCATGTGTAAACGCAATATTGAATTGATAAGTTATTTATTTCGATAAGGATTAATATTATGGGACAAAAAAACTACAGATGTCGTTTATTAAACCCTTGTTAAATACAAATGTATACTGTTTTTATAAAAGGCAGGCACATACTAAGCTGCTTTTCATACACATTTTGGAGACCTACCAAAAATTGCATATACTTTTTTGTGTGTTTGTTATAGTTGTGGCAACTTTAAAACAGCTTAGACCGCCAATTTATCCTCCTTCGACTACGTCGTCGTGTCTCAGTGAATATGGAATACATTTACATACGCTCTGCGTCCGCCGCGAACTAAAAGAATTTCATGTTGCGTAACATAATTAGTGGGTTTTGCGTGAAACGTAAAAGAGAACATTAATACAACAAAAAGTAATACAACTTGGAATTTCATAACGACGTCACACCACGCACCGTACGTAGTTTTTAATTATATATATTTACGAAACAAGTATAATTATAGAACAATAGACAAATAATTTAATTAGAAATCAGTTTAATAAAACGTTACAGCTCAATAAATATCGACAAGTTAATATAATCATCGCAGTTGGCAATATTCGGTGCGCTTGTTCGGAGTCGATCCTCACCTCCAAGACGTCTCAACGACCGAAACCTCGTGGACACAGGGTGCACACGCCCACGTTTACTCGTACCCTCGCCATTCGGGGATGACGCGCACACACGAACTTTGTAATAATTCCACTCAGAATAAGTGCAGTTCTCTGTGACCGCAGGGCGACGTCGCGTCAGCTACCCGTAGGCATTACCGCTACGCGACGCGCGGCATTTTCATGTTTGCATGTTAAAGATTATTAAATATGTTGTATTTTACTTCTACTGTGTAGATTAATATCACTAACTAAGCAGGCGACAGTGTAAATAAACTCTAAGTGGCCACTAGAATGTACGTCATTTGAGTACGCAACTATTATTCATCAAGCTATTAGACGGTCCGATTTTATTGTTTATCGTTTTTCGGAAATATAAATGACTATCATATGTACTTATACTATTTAATATCAGTATTAATGTGCCTTGCTGGGTGGGTTCCTTCCAATCATGAGATACCGGTGAGTGTAATTACAGGCGCAAACTGGGACCGAGCCCGAGGCTGGCGAGGCATCGATAGAAAAGGATGGCTTAAATTATGACGGATTTCGAATTACAATTTAATTTCATTCTTCTGGGAGTTTATCCAAAATTCCCGAGGCGTGAGAGGTAGGGATAAGTAATAATTTAAAGAAAACCATTTGCTGATCGCAGTTGTTTTATAGATCTGTCAATAGTCTCTCAGGGCGTCAAATGGAAATGACATCCCGTACTCTACCAGCAGAGTGTTTTCTAATTTCGCACAGTCCGTCCAACGACTGAAACCAAAACAATGAGCGTTGTCGCGCAAAAGCTCGTGTCTGATGATCTACAAAATATTTTATTCGACACACGTACACACACAGGCAAACATCATTTGTTTCATTTTCGCTTATATAAAATTACGGTCGGTGATTTTGTTTTTTCTTTTTTAAATTGTTTTTAATACTTTAAATTACTCTGCTATGTGCGTATTTAATGTTACTTTTAATTATTCGTTAAGACATGGGCTAATTATCCTTAGCACAGGTTATGTAAATAACTCATAAAGCATAATATGTTTCACACTTGCCAAACCACATGCAAGTAGAGTAATTAGTTAATAATAAAATTTAATTTTAGTCATACTTACTTTGTTAACTCATATATAAGCTTATTTTGCATTCATACATCGCCAGTAAATTATTATTAAAAGAAGGCCTTACTTGAGGAGCTCCACACCCCAAAACCCAGCGCGGCGCTCACATCGGCTTCACATGATGAACACGATGCTTTAAATTTAAAATGACTTCAAATTATTTCTCTCGTCGTCGCTTTTACTAATGTGTAGCTTTAATTTATACAAATATTTATTATAGGAAGTATTTATCTATTACTGTTTATTTGCACAAATTATGCAACGCCAAACATAACGCTAACTGACTTTCTCTCCCATTCGAACGGAAGAGCGCAGAATATATATACACAAGCAGAGAGAGTATATATACAGATAGAAGCAGCTGTGAACACACACAGTGTGTGCAGAGATTATTAAGTGGAAAAAGGCTGGCACTCTAATACTTAAATTTATTTTAGTGATCGCTTTTTTTGCATAAGTAGAATGTTCCTTCGAACTTGTTACTTTGGCGGAAAAAGTACTTCCCTGATGGTATGAGATCACTTCGACAGAGTAGAACTAGTTATAAGCAGAATGAAGTTTGCAGTGATGGGTGTCATGTAGAAAGCCAGATTCACATTTAGGGTGTTCAGGAGTTCTGAATTCTAAGGTTCTACATGGTCGGATATACAAAGGTAACAAGAGATATGCTTATATTTTGGAGACTAAATCAAACAAGATACAAGTGCTAAGAAGTCAATCCAACTTATTTGACAGCTCTTTCAAACAGGTTGGCACGACATCGTAGTCGCAAACGACAGAATAACCAATTAGTTGTTTGAGGAAAAATACTAGGTTTATCGCTGTAATGGCAAAGATACAGACAGACGAGTCCCGTATTCTATATGTATATACTAAATTATTAAGATATTTTTATAACGAAAAATCGGATATTGTTGGCACCCGAAACAAATCTACGAAAGTAATTTAAGTCCGTAAGTTTTGTTTAAATTGAAAATTAAATAGTAATACGGGGACTGTACCTCCCTAGCGATTGCTCGACGCCTCAAAGTATCTGTATTGGCTGCAATTCCCTCAACATTGCACAAACACAGCACCGACGATTTGTGCAATTTAACTAATGGGTGCATTTCATTTAGAGCTCGGCTACTTCCGTTTGTATTACCACTTTGATTGATCGGAATTCGTTTTCTGGACGTCCAATGTACGTACAGTACGCTTTTATTTTCGCGAACAACACGTTCAGATTATGTAATCGTTGAATAATAAGTCAAAACCTAATAATGAAATATCGTGTGACAAACTAAGCCAGTAAACAGATGGTTAAATATACAACAGCGCACAGCACGACTACAGCGTGTATTAAATGTATCTCCGTATCCTACATGTTCTACTATCCGGATAAATATAAAGGTGCGTATTTATTTCATACACGAGGTCCGTCTTAGTGTAAGCGTATATGTTATTGACGATGATGAAAGACGAACGCAATTCACACATGCAAAACGATTACGTATTTATATGAAAAGGTGTCCGCGAGACTAAAGTGTTTCTTAAAAAAAAACCTTTTGCGAACTATTCAATCACGTTACCCCGATTCATCTGAATATAGGCCTAAATCTTCTCTCGAATAACATCATATCGTGTAAAAGTGTCCATTCTACAAACGTTCGCTAATTGAATTGCAGTGCCGGTCGCCGTCGGCCACCGCTATGAGCAATGTACCGTATCTCGGTTTAAAACAAGTCTCTAATTAACTAATGTAAATACATTTCGCTTTGCTTAACAATGTTAAAGCTGTCACGAAGTCGGTATCAGCTACGAACAGACATCTTCTACTTAGTCGAGTACAATGTTGCTCTCGTGCTGAGACCATTTTCGCACCTTCAAACAGTACGTGCTAACTCTCGAAAATCCAGTAATGACGTTACAATTCTCTACTATCGATTCGTAGATTTTAAACGTAGGTATATGATGTGTGCAGATTAAATAACTAAGAGAAGACAAAAGTAGGGTATAGGTTCCGCAACGTGCCCGCGGGGTAGCGACTGCCAACAGATCCGATATCAACACAAACATCGCGTCCTTGCTAAATCGCTTATAACTAATACTGGATCATGTTGTCATTGCGGTTTATTAAAACTAAATAAATAATTATTTTCTACGGTCGTTGGTTTGTTCTTATGTTCTACGAGTCGTCGGCCGTTCCAAAACCTCTCCCCAGCGGCTTCAGCAGCTGCAGTGCATGCAGCAACCACCTTTCCTCTTAATGCGTGAATTTTACTACGTTTCGGTGATTAAAGGTGCTAAATCAGCGAGGGAAGGATAAACTATTCTCGAAATAAACTCAACCGTTACTGCAAAGACGGTAGTGGTCGGGGCTGCTCCCGCATCTTCAATTTGCGGTCGCAGATGGAAAACTAAAAGTAATTGTTTTCGGTTGTTGAGTTTTCAATTAAAAACCTGTTTGTTTCGCGACAACAAGAATATTAATTAGCCGCGTCATTACGTACACAATAATGATTACATGAGTGTTATCTGTGTACATGCTCGCTAACGCGACACAAGTAGCGTTAGCGATTGAAGTGGACGACTAAAGTTTCCACGGAGACGATTTGAACAGCGATGGGAAGTCGATCCTTATCTTTCTGCCCAACTCGTTCTTGAATTTGATTCTTTGTTCTAATGCAATTTCTCAATTTAATGACCGTATCCATATATTTACGTAGCTCCTACAATTATTTATTTGTACACGAATAGTATACGATGAGCGAGGTATTTGTAAAGAGTGAAGTTATTAACAATTTTCATAGCATTTTAAAACATAATTTTAGACATATAACTGAATCGCTATGTCTAATATATATGTATAATTTACTTTTTACATTTACTTTTACTAGCACAGTGGTCCCTCCACTGTTCGGCGACACGACGGGCTTATGATATATTAATATAAAGTTTCTAATACATAATGAATTGATATATTTATACAACTTTGTCAATATAATAATGTTTAGTCGACCGTTGGATGATTGGATGATAAGTAATTAGGCTTCTTAGATAAGCATTAATAACCACATGTGCTCGTACTGTACGACGTGATAGACCTAATGGATTACGAATACCATAATTAATTAATAGCTAGTTGAGATCATGAAGATCACTTCACTTTGACGTTCCTGAATACAGGGTGTATTCATGTGCACGAACCGCTACTCCCGTTCGATATAATTCCGGCCACGTGTAATGGCCGGTAATCTACGGGATGGAGATACGAATCACTATATGTGACTAATTCGTTTCAAGTTACCAATAGTATAGCAGGGTGCAAGTTCTTCTGCGTTAATGTTCAAACATCCGGTAAATTATTACACCGAAGATGACGTGTGTCTCGTGTACTCGAAGAAAACAAGCAGCAAATAATTCGAGACCTCCTCTGTCACAGTAACTTGGAAAACATTTAGTAATGGAATATTAATATTAAACACACTTATAATATTACTTCGAAAAAATACGTGATCATTTGCTTTTACGAAGACGAAGAGGTACTTGTGGTACTCAGTGTTATACAGGCCGGTGGCCGATGTTCTCATTGAAAGATTTCCTCGACCATCATAGTTGAGTTTCTTTTCTTTTCAAAAATATAAAATATTGTAGATTGTTCTGATAGACAACAGTTGTTTATTACAAAGTGGACGTCTTCTCAGTAGCTGCTATTGGCTTATATTATCTCGTTCCGGGAATACCTCTTCTGGACTGAATAAATAATTAATTGGTTAGAAGGATATGAATTGTTATTTCATTTTCAATTCTATAGCAATATTATAATTACAGATCGAGTAGAGCTATGTACATTTGTATTTGTTAATATATTATCTGTTTGTAGTGAATAGCTTGATCTCATGAAATAGTGAGTTCGTGAATTAGAGAAAAAATTGGATACAGCTATCGTTCTTAATAATGTAGTTTATTTTATCGTTTTGTTTATTATATTACTCGTAAATAGTAAGTAGCGGGGAACGTCGTGAGAGTACCGGTCGGCGGCTCACGACCTGCTCGATGGACCCTACGCAGAGTGATCGAGGGGCGAGTATTTTGCTGCGTGATTTTAAAGCGACAAACGCTTCACGGTACTGACGTTCCAATATGATAGTTCGGGAGTTATTTTTAAAGAAATGAAAACATTTCTTCCGTTTCATTGAATACATCTTCGATATGCGGTAATTAATTAAATCGAGAGGTTTCTTAAGAATTAAACAATCTGTCCAACATCTCAGGAACCGAAGCTAACATCTATGATCGGCTCAGGTCTCTTCATGATCATCTCATCTTCTATTTATCCCTTACACAGAAGATGAAGGGATTAATTTTCCGTTAATATTGGAATAGACAAATAGCAATCACAGTGGCAGCCTCACTGAATCGGTTGTTTAAAACAAAATGTTTAATATATTTCCGGGTACATATTTGAATAATTTTTTGACAATAAAGTCTATTAAAATTAAAATTTGCAAGTGTAATTTTGTAGACAGCAGCCACTTTTACGTGTAGAATATTTTAAGTAAATTTATGTTAACGCTGAAATTTGAAACGAAACTTTCAACTCTTAATTCATTAAGTCAAAATTTAAGATCGTATCACTTTTACAAAAAAACTATGTTCGTGCGTATTTTATACGAAACCGCAAATTTTGAATAAAATGTGTATATAAATTAAATAATCATGTACTAAAAAGTGTTATATCGAATCGTTTTCGTTTCTACATGCATCCGCACCCAACACCAGTAAAGAGTATGAAAAACACTGTTGTCACAGCTCTTACTATTTCGAACTGTTACGAACTTGTATTTATATGATCATTATATTATATAATTTTCTTTTGTTTCAGCAAATACTCTGAACAACAATGAAAACACGAAGGCTCTGCAGTATGTACATGACTCGCACCGAGAACTCCAGGAGAAGGTGAGCTCGCTAGTCATTATTGGTATTGCTGCGAACATCGAGACGACGCACAGCGGCATTTTATAGGAAATCAGACATTTCCGAGAGTTATTAAATACCGTCGGGTGACTCAAGTCAAGGACGCGCCACATCGAACCATTTGTTGTTACAACAAACTGCACTTAATCCTTTTACTAGGATTTGACTTTATTTTCAATTGAATACTGGTAAAAAACATAACATACGGTAAAATACTTATTATCACCACAAATTAAAGGTAAATGTTTCTTTAAGTCTTCCAATTTAAAAGCGCAGAAATGACATTTGTACTCGTACTTACTGTACTAATAAGAAATAAGGGAACCCGTCCCATACAGAAACCACGCAGACCGCAAATGTTATTCTATGAAAATGATTTATAATTAAGAGATAAATATTAATTACATTTAAATAACTTGATAATACATTGGTCTCGATTGATGCAGTCGATTGAAAACCGCATTGTCGCCAGAGTAAAGTGAAACCAAGTACATGAAGTCCACTACAGTGGACCGCGCGCCGTGCGGTTACCGTCTCAGTGCTTGTAGTTGTAATCGTGATCAGGTATCAGTGCTGTTAGCTTTTGTTTTCCGTGCTGTGAGCGTCTATCTCGGAAATCTTACATTCAAACTGATTTAAAAACGCGACGCGGTGATATTGCATTATCGGAAATTCCTGCGAGGTCTACGCAAGCTCAGCGTAGACATTGTGCGTTCGATTTTATTTTTATAAGTATTTTTTAAAGAATTCAGAATTTTAGCGGCGGCTGGTTGCACGTTATATATATTTTATTATGTAGATTACGGAGCAAGACATTCTTCACGTTGGAGTTACATAAACGTTAATTAACAATTGGTTGAAGATCGGAAGATTATCTAAAGAAATAATATATTTTTATTATCATGCCGTTTCCCCATCTATTTGGCATCGGAGGAGAGTCATTCTTTCTTGCACTCTTGCAAGCGGTGACAGATCCCCACACAAGCTTCCTCTTTCCCTATAGCTATTCCCAATAGCAATTTTATTTGGTAGATGTTTCATGTTTAACTAAATCTTGTTGCCGCTTGATCATTATATACTTTCATAAGTTGATATTTACATAATCAGTCATTGCCGGCAGCCCTTCACCGACCAATGCCCGCTGGTCCGCGAGAGCGCTGCGGATATCGACACCACGACCATCTACCCGTCTTTCGACTTTCAGGTAAGGCACATAATTATATCATATATTTATTTACATTTAGTTTAACAAAATATTATTCTTAGGTATTTTTGATAAAATACTTTTTATTCATCAGTAGTATTTTTGAAAAGTGGTAACTTACTGGGAGGTGTTACAAATTAGCTACTACGTAATAAGCCGAGGGCGCCGACCGCACTACTGACAGCACCCACTGACGCACTCCTCTTTTGTATCTTGTTTCAAGCCTTTTGGAACCGGAACCTAATGAGCATCCCCTGACTATACCCGGAAGGAAATTCATATATGTCTTCGTACCTTAGGGTAGCATGCAATTTTGCATAGTTACTCATTTATCTACCAAGTAAATGTCTACTAAGAAAAAGTTGTAAATTCCAACTGTAAGGGAGAAATGGGAGGGATAACTTTGTATGAATTTTATCCATACGAATTCGGGACGGACAACATATTATATGTATTTAAATCTGTTAAACGTCATAATTACAGTATCCTAATACAGGCACCGCACCCGCAATTAATTTATGGTTTAAACAACCCTGTAAAACAATCCCCAATAATAGCAGACGTGTGCACTGTGAAACTTTAATTGAAGTCTTTTATGTATGAAAATGACGCCGACTGATAGTCGCGATGATCAGGATTCCATTATCTTTTCAATCAGCACTCGATCAATGGAATTGAATGAGAGGAAATTACGTTAAAGCTGACAAATATTGTGAACTGCTGCCGAGTTGCCTTCTCGTCCCAACTATTATCAATTTTATAAACAAACACTTTTTATATACGTAAAAAAAAAGTAAGCATTGCTGAGACCGGCTGCACGACCAGTCTCTGATACGCGTTCATGCCCGATGATAAGGATTCGTGTAATTACGCATAAAATCGTCGGTATTGAAACCTTCATTGAATTTGTGCGCACGCCGCATGTATGATATTCATATCGAGATTCGGTAAGTCGCATCGTACAAGATGTGCGAACGGTCACGAGTGCGTCCTCTTTCCGCATCTCTGCCGCCGTCCCTACGACACCCTTCGAGTATTTAGTGAATAGAAATATTTTTGAGTGGGATAACTTTCCGCTCGCATCCCTTCGACTCTCCTGCCATCATTCGACAGCTATTCAAGCCACCGATATTTTCATGACAAAAATAGGAACACTCATTTAAAAACTAATAAAAATCCGAGGTTGCCCATCGTGACTCGCGATCGTATAAAGCATGTGTCTTTGAGGATGGAAGATACTCTTCCATCTAAAGATATCTTTGTAGCGTAGGCGGAAAGAAAAAACATTCTGACAATGAAGCATTACATCATTTGAAATATATTTTTATGCAGGAGTCCTGGATAAGGGAGGTCTCTCGCTAAGTGGAACCTTTTATTCGTTGTTACGAGGCGCCTAGACTTTAACAATGTTGCATCTTGCAAATAAGGAAATAATCCTGCGAGAATTTTCTATTTCTAGTAAACAAGATCGCTAGCTTGTGAGGATATTCGAGTAATGTGCTATAAAAACGACTTTGCTGATCGGATTGTATATAGTATATTATATAAAATTTATACCAATTAACTATAGATTCGTAAATCCTACTTAAAAAAAAGATTTTTAAGTGTGTCGTATTGTTTAAGTTTTAAATACTACTATGTATATAAATACGAACTTTTAAAACGAAAATATCCAGTTTTTGTTACTTCGTGGGAAAACATTAATGCTTTTTTTTGCAAATTGCTTCGGCTGTGGATCGTCGTATGTTATGCAAATCCATAAGGGCACTGCAAGCGTTCAATGTAAATTTTAATTTATTTTCTTATATATTTTTGTAGTGCCAAACAAGCTTCACGGTTGAACCGTGGACATGGATATATCGTTACCGTGCACTCAATTCTGTGTTGCGACTGTTGCGACTGTAGCGATACAGTCGCAACAGTCGCAAGAGTTTCTGTTTTTGAGACCCCGGATCCCTAGAATAATTGCCAGTTACGAGGTTGATGAAACGAATGGCATGTAAAAAAAATAATTTAATTCCGGTGCTCTGCTTTGTAGTACAAACGTCGACAATCTGTTCCAACGGGGAACAGATTAAGAAAAATGTGTTTCTCGATGGAACTTACAACTAATATAAAGAAATATTACCTATGTATAGTTAGCCCCCAACTTTCTCCTTCGTCTGTGGATTGCGATTTGTGTGTGTAATGAAGCTTTGACACTATTTTTTATCTCACCTATTCGGTCTTCAATATTGGCCACATTGAAGCTCACTAAATCGTTGAACAGCTAGTAGAGATACATAGATTAGATTAATTGATGAAAAAGATTAACCTTAACAATATTAAACAATTTTAAACTTGTAAAGTCTTCCCCAAATCACAAGCCCAAGAGTAAAATATCACATGCAGCTATCACAAGCAAAATCTACGCATGTTCTTCTTGTGGTCTTCGAACATCTTTGCGTGTGTGCACTCGTACTGTACACAGGTCTGTCGGTAACGGGAACAGAGAGTGCTTTATCAATAACTGCAACTTCTCCGACGGAGCCTGCTGCTAATGGTGATAAATTAGTTCTCCGCCGAACTTTCTGGCTAACTCTAAGATAATTAACTACCTAACTATCGACCACACTCTCACTGACATTTATTCCATTTTCAATTGATTGATTTGGTCCAACTTATGTATTCAAAGTTATGAATTACTTGTGTAATCAAACTTGAGTTAAGGAAGTTATTTTGCGTCGGAGTGAGTCCTTTCAATGGATGATATCGGATGGGAGCAGGAAATGGCAACGTCTTATTTGTAATAGATCTAACGAACGTAACGCGGAGGGCCGCGCCTTCGTGGGTGAATAGATCTACAATCTCGTCGTCATAACGAACGGATGTGAATTTAAGACAAATAAAAATAAATTATAGCTTTAGGAAAAACATAATTCCACGTACTCGAAAATATACTACAGATATATTAAATAGTCTACTAAGAACATTCGTCTACGAGTACATTTAAGGTATTGCCTCTCCGTATGAACTCACTTTATACTTTATATAAGCCCATTGCTTGCTCGAATCTGTTGCGAAGTAACCGTTCTACGCAGACTCTCATCCTATGAGCCACTGCTATATAATTGTTGGTAACCTTTGAGGTTGCAAATATAAATTGCCAACATTATTTCAGCGAAGTGTATCGCGTGGTTTGGTTTCCGGGATAACATTTAATATGATTTCTATTTATATAAATACTAAGTATCATATTAAAATATAGAAATTCCCGTTCCTCATATTAACGACAAAGTAAATTCTCTCTTGTTCCGTATCATTGAGCCATCGAATTAAATCGGCTAATCATTGAGGACAACGTAATGACGTCGCACCACAAACGCCTGTCAGGCTGTGGGCGTCACCCAGCAGCCCGCACTCCCGACGTCACAGCTCGCCACCGCGATATAACGTACACCTGTATCGTATATCTAAATAGTAATTAGTATACTTTACTCATAACTAATGAACTTCGTCGTCATCTTAAGTTTTGTAAGATTTGTTGTAAAAATACAAATATACAAATGTACAACATAATGAAACAAAAATAATAATTCTCCCTCTTTCCGATGGCTATCTGACGCTAAGTAACCCCAACTCTAAGATCAGATTAGATCAAAGTCTTAATTGCTGGCTGTGAGTAAGTAAGTATTACCTACGAGTATAAACTCAACCGAACGAACACTAAGACCTATCGTTACTTTAGAGTTGAGCCTGAGGAGCTATTAACTAACTATACGCAAACTCGCATCGAATTCTCCGACAACTAGGACCGTCCTGCTCGATAAGATCAATATCCTATAAATTAAATATCTCACAAAACTTGGCTCACCGGTAAGTACGCTAACAACACGAAAATGCCCGTAACCAGACTCCTCGAATCAATTCCATCCTCGCTTACGAAAACTAAACTATAGCATATTCGGTGACACTGGAGTTCATTTTCACAGTCACATTTCGATTTAAGTCTATTAAGTTTTTTTTTATTTATATATTTATTGAGTATTGATTGACATAAGTTGAGCAAGCGTCAATTATTATTGTGCAAATGTAACATTTTTAGAAGGAAATCATGAGCAAGTTTTCCAAAATTTTTCATAACGTAACATGAGCAATATAAGTAGTCACTAAGGACTCGTTCGAGTAGACCTATGTGATTTCCTGCGGAGGAATGTGAACCGCCGCCCCCGTGTGCGTCGAAGACTGTTGCGTTCCAACATCGCAGCTAGTTCATTATGATTAAAACAAAAGTGTTACTAGTCATTGTACGTTTATATTACAAACGATACCTTCTAACCGGCCGACTAACTGCAATTATTGGGCTACAATGACCACACCAGAGTTCGACTAGAACATCATTACGAGGTTATGAATAATATGAAATTTATACGTACCTATGTACGTCGAATCATCTTAGAAGCAAATTTCGCTATTATATCAAAATATGTTGCTCGAAGGATTTTGGTTGAAGTTAGTTATAGTCCTACTAATAGGAGGCAAATTGGCCTCGTTTATATTACGGTTTCCTAACCGACTCGCACAAAACAGAAACATACACAATTCTTCGCATTTTTGTAATTTCTTTATTATGTGTATAACAGCTAGACATTATAGCCGAAAAGCTGTCTTTGTAGAGAAATTTAATTTTGTGTCCCAGATTTGAAGAAATTAAATAATATTATAATATATATTCGCCTCAACAGATCTAAGAGAGAGAGATAATATTTTAGACATCTTAACAAGTTAATCATATCTGTGACTTGCGCTTCCCCCGACGAACCAAACTAATATTTACATACAAATAGTTAAATATTAAAACTTAGATACACTTTGTGCCAACATAACCCAATTAAGTTTCAGACGGATTCAAAGAGCGATAGAAATAACATTCAAATCGGAAATATCTGCCTAACCTAACCTAACCCGGCACTACGAGTAGCCTACGATTGTATTCAGGACACTACCTGACGCTATCAAACTCGAGTGATATGCTAAAGACAAAGGAGACCGCAGTTCCAAGCATCCGCAACTTATGCTTGACATGCGCTTCTCTTCGAATGACTCAATTAAAAGGCGGGCCTCATCCTTTAACTTGCTTATGAACTCGAAGTCGTGACGCGGTGCGGGTAGTAATATATGTAAAGGGGCGTAATGTAATGTATACTATGTATATGTGTAGTAGTCATATGAGTTGCCTTGTATATCCATCTTAACATTTTCTATCTTAATTTTGTTCTGCAATTGCTTATAGAAATGCGGTAATGAGATTCGGTGAAGTTGTGGTCCCTTCATGCAGCCGAGCGAAGTATAATTTAAGTTTCTAGTAAAAGGCGGGACGACTTCGCGGTGAAGTGGGGGGCGGATTGCCGGCGCCTTTACCACAATGTTGTTAACTTCGTGTCACTGGTTCCGTCCGAAGTCGGTCTTTTGGTTATTGGCTCGAATCTCGTAACGTGTCAATGTCTTCAATTTAATACTCCAAAATAATTATTAATCGTTACGTTCCCATACTGTGACCGATAACAAATTCAGGCAAGAGAATACAGTTACTATAGTTAGTATAATGTCTTATGATATTTTGAACATAACGCTAACGTATTAGTTTTTGAAATATCTGCTACTGAAACAGCGGTCACTCGGCCGCTCTTTCTTCACGAAATACAATTTACCTTTGAATGTGTGAAAAATTTTAATTGGAAACTCGATTTGCCTTTACGTTCCGATATCGCAATACGAAACAAATGCACACTTTAGTTCCATTTGATTCGATCAATTTGATTAAATTTGGAGTCTGGATATTTCGTTTTTTAATTTATTTTCGGAAATGTCACGTAATTATAATAGAAACACCATTTTACAAATGAAAAGAACTTGAAACAGAACAATTCGTATTAAATGTAATGATAAACCTCTTCCTCTGACTGCAACGAACGGTTACCTTTCGCTGAGAAGTATCAGCCCGGCAGACGCTACGCGCCTTTGCTACAAACGATCTTATTTTAAATTAAAATAAATTCATAATATCTTAATCGGTGAATTATCCCGTGATATATTTTAGCCAGTGACATACAAAGGCGAATATACATACATATATTCGCCTTCGCTATGCTAATTCGAAAATTCATGGTCTTTTATTAGCACACAAATCTTAGAATACAATAGGAGAAATGGCCTCGAAAAGTTATTACTTCGTAGGAACAAGAAATAAATGAAATAAATTTATTAAAGCTACTGAACTGCTTTTTAATCGTTGGAAAGTGTGTCGGACTAGACTTCCTCCTGCGCGGTGGCCACTGCACGGCGGGTAACACGATTTCATTATTAGATTATCTCTCGCTTCAAGTCACGGCGTCACTTAACGTCGTTAGGCTACGCGTGCAACGCTCGCTCTCCTTTGTATAATGCTGGCGGACCGTCAAGACCGGTCGACAGTCGACCAAGAGGTCGAAACTTCAGCTGCCCTGCGACGCGTTACATAAGTTTTACGCGTTAAGACATAACATTGTCTACAGAAAACGCTTCCCGCCAGAAAACCGTTTACAGCTTCAATTTTATTTGATATGCACGATTTATTTTACTGATATATACAAGACGACCCGTCCGGCTTCGGACGGGGGCAATGCTGATACTATATATACTACAGAATGTCTTACAACGTTCACAGTTTTTCAGCCGTTAGACATTACAAACCGCTACGTCCCTGCGTTTTAAATCTGTAATATCTTCGAAAATATTCATTTAAATTACATGCTGTAAAGGGCCATACTGATTTATATTAAATTCATAATGTATTTAAGGTACTTAATTGGATAAGGATTAATGCTGTATTTCTTAAAAAGAGCTTCGAAAATAAGCCATTATTTCTCGTAAAAAGTAAAGGATAAAAAATGGTTGTTGTGGGTTATTCCTAAGAGTTAGACACATACTATCGCGGACTTTTTTGAAGACATTTTGAAGGTGTACAATACTGTAGTACATTATTTTGATCTATCTCGTAGGGTTGAGCCATAATTTGCAATGTAAGTGCAAAAATGTGTTTATTTACATCACTTTGGAAACCTCTAAAATGATCAGTGTTTATCTACTATATTGTGCATGTATTATACATATAAATCTTCCTTTTGAATCAATTTATCTATTAAAAAAAACCGCATCAAAATCGGTTGTGTAATTTTAAAGATCTAAGCATACACAGGGACAGACGGCCGTAAGCGACTTTGTTTTATACTATGCAATGATGATGATACGGCGGCGGCGCACGGCGCTCGCGTTTCTCCGGTTTCAATAAATATTTGTGTTGTTTTTCAATCCTGCCCCCTTGGTATAGGATCTAGCCAAATATTTTTATTATATAAAAACAATAATAGTAGAGACATTATAAGCATTCGTTTGGGTAATTCGACCTTAAGCATAAATACGATATCTTGATTGGTTTATGAACATTCATGACACCATTCTCATATGTGAGCAACACTTTCAGTTCGTCAAGAAGATAGCTTGTGGAGATTAGATGCTCATTTATGAGGTATTCATCATATGCGTACGTAGTCGAATAAAACGCTCCGATGCTGATTCTGGTAGTACGGGCTACTTGCAATAGAATTATATAAACACACTATACTTTAGTTCACGAACAAGTCGACATAAAGTAAGATCAAGCCCCGGGTGCGACTCGCACTCGCGCAACCGCTGTCGAGCGGTTAATGGTGCGTAACGTCGCGTACTCGCAACACCGATACAAGGTGCATTCACATGACGTCTGCACGTAGAAGGATGTCTCTCACAGTCGGCACTGCAACGTCTTTCCCTTTCGATGCATATTATCGACATATTAACGGCATATTGAGTGAAATTATAAAAAACTTAAATTTTCAGCCGAGTTGGCTCCGGACAAAGGAATTTTGGGACCGAACATTCGAAGATCGTTACGAGATCATCAAGAATGACAGCCGGCGACCACCATTGAAGGTACTTCTCGACCGAGCGTTTATTTTTCTTATTGCGCCGGTATGCTTCCACATCAACGTCATCGATCTGGATATTCCGATCAAGTTCAGTTTACTTGGAAATTCAATACAATATTTCAATATGTACCAACATTTGTTGCAAGTATTTACGATGTTTTTGTTTAGTGTATAGTTTAGAATTAAAATTCACCTTTAAATATTAAATTTTTATTCATAATATAATTTACACATAGTTCTCAACGTGGTATTAGGATATCAAAAGTTTCGTAATTACAGAGGAAAATAACTCCACTGGCCGTTCGCTAAGCGTGTGGTTCCTAACTTTTCAAATGTCTATTTTGAACTAATTAAACCGAACCTTATATTTCACGCCTCATTAAATGATATCATTTTGCTTCAAAGAGTAATCAAACGAAATTAAAAGCTTAGAGCAAGATACAATCAGATTTTTATAAGTTTTGTTTTAAATGTTATAACGCGCGTTATGCGTCGTCTTATGGGTAGCGAAATGCTTTTTATTGAGTTATCGTATTTAAAATACAGTGCGTCCGTAATAGGTATGATAAGCTATCTCACTGTCACAGGTTTGTCCAAAATCTTAGCACCCTACTTAACGTCAGATTGTCCTTCGTCATCTCAACGCGTTCGTTTTGTGAAATACAGGTCATCGTGGTGCCGCACTCGCACAACGACCCCGGCTGGCTGAAGACGTTCGAGCAGTACTTTGAGTGGAAGACGAAGAATATCATCAATAACATCGTACAGAAACTCCACCAATACCCCAATATGACTTTCATTTGGACCGAAATGTCATTTCTCAACGCGTGGTGGGAGCGATCTCATCCAGTCAAGCAAAAGGTGAAAAAATATAAGTAATAAAAATGTTCTGACACAAATATTTCGATAATTGGGAAGTCTTACGATTAAATTAAACTTGCGAAAAGATACCCGTGGTAAACAATAACCACGTGCGCCGCACGTGACTACTCTCGCTGCACGACGCGATCTAAAGCTTGGTGTCCCCATCCAGTGAATCAAGTGTGTCTCATAAAGTACAAATAATTTGTGATGTTATAATATAATCTCATATACATATATTCCAAAATACAATGTAAAGCGCTAGAGTTTCCTCGCTTACTACTTACCTCGTACGTACCCCAGCGTCGCTGGCGACCTCTTACAATGAAAGCAAATATTACAAAATCTATTATATCGTATTGCAGGCACTGAAGAAGTTGATCAAAGAGGGTCGCCTAGAGATAACGGGAGGAGGCTGGGTGATGCCGGATGAAGCCTGCACACATATTTATGCACTGGTGGATCAGTTCATTGAAGGTATTCATATATTTTCTAATAAAAAAGGTTCCTTCCAGCGAGATGAAATTGTACATGTATTTTCTATTTCAGGACATCAATGGGTAAAAACGAATCTTGGTACATCGCCCAAGACCGGGTGGTCGATCGATCCATTTGGTCATGGCCCCACCGTACCCTACCTTCTAGACCAGAGTGGCCTCGAAGGCACCGTCATCCAGAGAATACACTACGCCTGGAAGCAATGGTTAGCGCAGAGGCAGATCGAGGAATTCTACTGGGTTACCAACTGGTCCGAAAAGAAACCTTCTCTCATCGTCCACAATCAACCCTTCGACATCTATTCTATTAAGAGTACATGCGGTCCGCACCCCTCTGTCTGCTTAGGCTTCGATTTCAGGAAAATACCCGGGGAATATTCGGAGTACACCGCAAAATATGAGGAGATAACCGACCAGAACCTCCACACCAAATCCAAAACTCTGATAGACGAATACGATCGGATCGGCTCCCTGACTACCCACAACGTCGTACTCGTGCCCCTCGGCGACGACTTCCGATACGAGTACGGCGTGGAGTTCGACGCCCAGTACACTAATTATATGAAAATGTTCAATTATATTAATAATCATAAAGACACCTTTAACGCTGATGTTTCATTTGGAACGCCCCTCGATTACTTTAACGCTATGAAAGACAGGCACAAAAACATACCTACGCTCAAGGGAGACTTCTTTGTTTACTCGGATATATTCAGTGAAGGAAAGCCGGCCTACTGGTCCGGTTACTTTACCACCCGACCGTACCTGAAAATCTTGGCTCGCCAGTTCGAGCATCACCTGAGAACCGCTGAGATTATCTTCACGCTAGTTGCGAACTATATTAAACAATCGACCACGCTAAAGCTGATCTCGTCTGAAAAAAGATTAGAAAAGTTCTACGAACAATTGATTACCGCTCGTAGGAACTTAGGTCTATTCCAGCACCATGATGCAATCACCGGAACGTCCAAATCTAGCGTGATGTTCGACTACGGAACCAAACTGTTCACGAGCATTTATCACTGCATTCGTCTGCAAGAGGCGGCGCTCACCACCATCATGTTACCTGATCCATATCTCCACTCGCAGAGCATTCTTCAAAGCCAGCACGAATGGGAAACCTACGGTAAGCAACCGAAGCAGTTACAGGCGTCGGTCGTCGACAAAAGGAAAGTTGTTCTGTTTAACTCGCTCGCCGAAGAACGCACAGATATAATATCGATCAGGTCAAACACCACCAGCGTGCGCGTTTACGATACGCGTAGGAAGGAATACGTCCAATACCAGATCACGCCGATTATTGAAATACGGGAGCATGGAAAATATGTCATCAGTGATACGAGCTTTGATGTCCTTTTCGTCGCCACCGTGCCGCCTCTTACTGCGGTCACTTTTAATCTCGAGGAATACACCAACACGTCACAGCATTGCGTTATCTTTTGCAATAATTGCAGCGATAAAATATTAGGCTCCGATAAAACCGAAAATTTCACCGTAAAGAAGATGATGCCTGGTGATATTCAGCTGGAGAATTCGGTTTTAAAACTTTTGATTGATAGAAATACTGGGCTCCTGAGGCAAATTAACAGAAAAGATAACCGAAGGAGACACGTCGTCGAAATGCAGTTCGGTGCTTATCAAAGCGCACAACGACACTCGGGAGCCTATCTCTTCATGCCAGACTACGACGCTCCAGAGAAAAAGGTCCTACATCAATACGGCAGCGGAACAAGCCAGCAAGACGAGAACATAATCATCCTATCGGGCCCCGTGTCCACTGAGATCACTACACTGTACCTACCTCTTCTAGTCCATACGGTTAAAATTTACAATGTCAAAGATATTGCTCTCTCGCACGCCGTACACGTCGAGAACGTCGTTGACTTTGAAAGCCCTCCGAAAAACCGAGAAACAGAGTTATTCATGAGATTACAAACAAACATACAGAATGGAGAAGTGCCAGAATTCTATACTGATCAGAACGGCTTCCAGTATCAGAAGAGAATTAAAGTAGAGAAATTAGGTATCGAAGGAAACTACTACCCGATTACGACGATGGCTTGGCTGCAGGATGAGGAGGTCAGACTCACTCTCATTACAAACCACGCTCAGGGAGCCGCATCTTACGAACCCGGCCGCTTAGAAGTCATGCTCGACCGGCGAACACTATACGACGACCATCGAGGCATCGGGGAAGGGGTCGTGGACAACAAACCCACAGTGTTCCACAACTGGATTCTCCTTGAGCCGATTTCTGCAGACAGACGGAAGAGAGATACGAGCGAGCACGTGTCCGGAGTACTGAACAGACGAAACTTCAGTCCAGATGCAAAGACCACTATATACGAACTACCCACGCGCACCGCCGACCACCTGAGCAGGACCATGAATTACCCGGTAAACGTGTACGTCGTGGACACCAGCGAGGTGGGCAACGTAAACGTAAAAACCTATCAGACCTTTATTCAAAACTTCCCCCCGGACGTACACCTGGTCTCGTTGCGAACTATCACCGATGAGGTGTTGGAGCAATTTCCGAGTACCGCCTGCTTTATGGTGCTGCACAGACCCGGCTTCAGCTGCTCGCTAGGCGACGGCTCTCGACGGACCTCCGCTCGCTTCACGGCGAAAACCCTGTTCAACGGATTGCACATTTCTAATCTTACCGCAGTGAGCCTGACCGGTCTAAAAACGTACAAGTCGCTCTCCGGACTGGAAGATATCGAAATAGCTCCGCTTGAAATAAAAACCTACAAAATAAGGTTTTAAGGAACGTTTGAGTTACGTGTAGACCATTCGACATTGCGCCCGTAGGTCTGCATCAACTCTACAGCCGTCTCCGGCCGGCGCGTCAATATTAATGAGAGGAAATGACTGTTTAGAATCACATATTTAACTGTTACGTACGTGTCTACTAGTCGTGTGTAAATTCCCTTCTCCTTGAGCGCTTCTTCGCAATCGAAACTATTATTACGGTTTATATTTCGAAATAGGAAGTTGACAAAAATCTAGATTAATCTACCTCAGGACCAAATTATAATAATACACTCACAATTTTGCAATATCCTGTCTATTCAAATACAAATCTATTTTTTTGTATAGCCTATTCGACAGCGCCGATATATTACGGATATACTTCGCGTCGCCTTCGCACCCGTTTGGAGATATTGTTACTATATTTACTATCGTTTAAGCGTCCTTAGTTACTCTACTTGTTTTGATTGTCTATGATATTAGTACTTGCAAAGATCTCTTTAATTCTATACATTACTGGTCAATGTTAGTGAAATAGTTAGGAATCGTTACACGAATATATACAATCGGAATATATACACAGTACACGGTACAGTACACGCCCTCGAGGGTCATTTAATTTATAGTAATATTCGCGTGACGTATGTACGTAAAAGTAATGTTGTATTTTTAGGTGATCAGTGACCCGGTGGACCGTTTCGGTGCTCCCGCGTGACGTCACTGATGTTTCACAAATTTTGCCAAATTGAATAATGTAAAAGCATTAATTTAGTCATAATTTTGATATAATTATTTATCGTTTGTATTATTTTCAAGTACAATAAGGATATTATTTGGTTGTGTTCGCATAATTGTAGAATTAGGCGATTTAGTACAATTTAAGTTATTCATGGAATAGTCATTAATTATTTATATTAAGAGGAATGTTTCCGAATCTCGTTACGATCTGTATCAGTAACTAACTATGTACCATCTACATCACCTTGTACTGTGAATCGTCATTTTACTACTAATATTACTGTCTAGAAATAATCGTAGTT
The DNA here is from genome assembly GCF_037043105.1 of Vanessa tameamea. Taxonomy (NCBI): domain Eukaryota; kingdom Metazoa; phylum Arthropoda; class Insecta; order Lepidoptera; family Nymphalidae; genus Vanessa; species Vanessa tameamea. The sequence continues at coordinate 16,602,285 of NC_087341.1, forward strand.
AGTATTTAAATGGATGTTATTAAATGTTTATCGTCAAATTTCTAGTACGAAGGAGACTACTGTTAGAAGCGACAACTGTTCTTTGCGATGCTCACACCGTTCTTTGTATATTTAATACTATTTTGGACGCGACGACGTCATAGCCGATGGATAGTTGAGTATTATTAAGACGAACAGTCGCGGTCATTTTATTTATTTGTAAATAAACTGGAGTGTAAATATTATTTATTTTGTGCCTGTGTTACGACAGCCCTGTGAGCAGGGAACATCCTGGTGTCTCGATACCACCTCACCGTTTTGTACAAATACAGGATCGGCCACGGGAATGGCGCGACGAATGGGCTGAAACTAACATTGCCGAGCGAATCACCGACGACGATGCAAAATTTTTCATTCGAATAAGGGATAGAGAGATTTTACGTCGAATTTTAATCGTTAATTTATAACTTATTTCAATGAAATAGTATCTTTATATTTGTGGATCTTTGAAATGATAAACTTCTAGTTTATCTTATTGTTGAAATACTAGCTAACATAAACTGTTTGAGTTCAGCTTCCCGCGACACATTTATTAAATCAGTATTGAAGAGGCAGTGGGGCAACATAGAGACGCAATGTCCACATTACATTGTGCCGTCCACCATCTCTTAAAGGTTTCCTATCGTCACAAGAGCCAATGGGCCGATAAGAGTCGCGGCGGTGGTCGCTCCCGGCAGCTCCCGGGCGCTCCCGTGGCCGGCGCCGGCGGTCGTCAGTTCAGGATATTCTCTGTACTAACGTGGACAAAGTTTTAATATTGCAACTAAATCAGTGCTATGTTCACCTCCACTTGTTTAACGTTATCGATACTGATTCAGTGTTTTGTTCGGAAATGTACAATTTTTGTTTTACAATAAAATGTGTAGTTGAAATAAAATACTAAAAAATCGAGAAATGTTTTTATTACATTATTCATACCATGCCTAGTGAATAGTTTATTTATTACAATATATAATAGAGTAAAATCAGACAAGAAGAATAGGATTTAATTTCACATGTTTTAAAAAATATACTCCATCATCGAAAAAAGTAACATCGATATTAATATTCAGCGGCGAGCGCACACGGCCGGGTCGTCACTTCTTCTTTATTCGGCTCGCGATCCACTCGAGGCCCATGTGCAAGCTGAAACGCAACGCACAACTCGTGACAAGCTCGTACACGGCACGGCCAGTGGGTGGCCAGTGGCCAGTGCAGTGTCTCAGCCGATATGAACCCTTCGAATACTGATTCTTATGAGAGTTCTACGCATAATATTAAACTTGTTTATCGGAATGATTCCAAAGTGGAAATCAGCCTGAGCCGTCCGCTCCGGGCGTCCGGTGTAATTATCCAAGACAAACCCCAACCCCTCAATGTGACACGAGGAAAAGCAAATATGGCGTTCTATTAAATTACTCTATCAAGTGTGTGATTTGTAATTTAAGATTTATTTATAAAAGCTTCACCGACAGAGCCAGGGGCTGCAAGTGTTGATCTCTTGGCTTGTATTAATCGATTGTCCTAGCTTGAGATGTTAATTTCAAATCACAAATTAATATAAATAATAAGTTTAGACATTTTGCATTTTAACCATACACCTGTATCGTTCACTTCTTAGGAACTTACAGATCTCTTTTGTAAAATTAAATTATTATTTATATTATACAGTGAAATTTGGTCTTTATCAGTATTGATGATATTTGGTAAAGCGTAGAGGTAACTAAATCATTCGACTATCTATGATTACTATGATTACAACGGGGGAAGGCCTACCCCTCGCCGGTGAGCGCGCAGCAAGCCTGGATATGCCACGGATGCTGCTTAATGGAAGTGAGATCCAACTGCTCTGATATCTCCGCCGCCGTCATCGACCCCTTCACGTCCTGCAATCACAACTTCCTGCATAAGTTCACTCTGTGTCTACGCGACATCTGTATTACAATTGTATGATCTACGAGATACAAGAAATAACTATTTTTGCAGACTCGTAGAAAATAATACTAGCAATAAAATTGATTAAAACGGACTCTCATAAAAACAAATAATAAAAATACATGCTTCAATTCAGAACTCGACTTGCTCGTATACTTTGTGTAACGTTACTCGTGACGGTCTGACGTCACGCGTGTTGACAGTCGCCGTGCGGAGTCGCGGGGGCGCGGAGGCGCAGGGTCAACGCTTTATAAACATTTGTTATGGAATACGCACACGAGATAACGGTCACGTGGAGCGTCTTTTTGGTTACTCGATTACATCACCGATTAAAATACTAGTCACATTGGGAACAGCTACAGCTACGCAAATATTACTTATTTGTCGTGTTCGAGCGAGACCTCGACTACGACCAAACCTTAGACTGAAGGTGACGCCACGCGTGAGCCAAGTTAGCCACCCTGAGGAGTTCGCCGATCGCGCGTGATAATATCATCAGGTGGTAGTAAGTCCGAGTGGCGACTGTGAATCAATACATCACTTCGTATTCGCCACTAATATTGGTTAGAGAAACAGAACTTTCAATGATCGAACCTACTTCAAAAACCAAGAAATTCGTTTAAACGTGAAAATGACTTTACTAGACATTTTATTAAGATTATGTATGTGTACTTATGTCTGATTTAAAATGTCGGAAGACGGTGCAATCCTAAGAAACATATGCTTAACTGCGCCCTATAAACAGCCTTAATGGATACTGGGGTGTAACTATTTATAATTAAATACATACAAAAAATAAGTATTAAGCTATTATATAGCAAGTTATATAGAATTACAAATTATATAATTCTATAACAATAGCTTGTAGGTGCTTCTTAATCAATAAAATATAAAAAGTAAATCATAAGAAATAAATTTGGTGCAAACAGTATGCAAATTTCATGATTGTAACAGTATGACATCTCTCGTCCTAGTGCTTGCTACGAAAGCTTAATGGTCATTGTGATAACACAACTCTATTTTAAAGTTTTATCAAATGTGAATTGAACTCAATTATACTACATCATTATATCTACAGTACATAATAAATTACCTGTTTATTAGCAAAGACTAAGAGGCATGCCTTGCTGAGTTCCTCGTGCAAGAGCATTCTATGCAGTTCCTCACGGCTTATGTTCAATCTTTGTCGATCAGTGGAGTCAATCACCATTATCACAAACTGTAAGAAGGATGGTTGCTCTGTACATAATTATATTATTTAAGCATATCATATATTTTATAGTAATAGTAAATGAACAATTCTTGTTTATAAGTTTATTTTGGGTATATAAATAATGCAGAAGGTTCTGATAATTATACTAATATCCAGTATTTAGATGAGGCATTGCTTTCTAATTATATATAGTTTTGCCTGAAAATATGCTATTTTAAACAAAGAAATCAATTTTATAACTATTGTACAAATTGTATGTCTACATAAATATATTGTCCTCATAACAAAGCAGAATGTGCTTATTCTTTGCATAACTATTCTATATAAAAACTCGCATTGCAATAAGAATAGCAACAATACAGATGAAACTAATTTCCTTTTACTTTTATATGTGTGTTTTGAAATGCAGAATATATACAAAAGCAATACTTTTTGCGAGCAATGTTTTAAAAATATTGCACAGCCATATCGCAAGCAGGAAAATTGTGTTCAAGATTTAAGAACTAAATACCACTTTCATACATACATATGTTTACATTCATTACAATAAAATGTAATAGTTACTTTATGCGTGAAGTTAAATTCGCTTGATCGTTTTATAACTCATAAGTGTGATGTTTCTTCTTTGACAATACTTACTTCACTGTTTGTGTAGTAAGTAGTCCAAGCCGATCGTAGACTCTGTTGTCCTCCCAGGTCCCACATCACAAAACGCAAGTTCCGCCATACTACTTCTTCGACATTGGAGCCGATAGTTGGCCTCGTGTGCACGGCCTCACCGAGAAGCAGCTGATAAAGTATTGTTGTTTTGCCAGCATTATCTAACCCAACAAGTACTAACTTGTGCTCTGGAAAACAAAGAAAAATAAATTTGGCATCGTCATCTATACCTCGGGAACTATTTATCAATATGAAATGTAGTAAGATTCATCTTGTCTGACTTCGTCAAGTATCTCTCCTAACTGCACTATCTTATCATGTTACGACATTTACATACTACTACTTGTAATAAATTTAACTTACCTTCGTTTCCGAACAAGCTCCAAATTTTTGAAAAAAGCAGTCCCATAATTTGATTAACAACAACCAATGTACGGTTTCTACGACAAAGACTTATTAATTATTTTAGTTCAATATTGACATCGTCTCCGAATGTTTTTAAATATATAGTCGCTGCAAGTTAATAAACTTAATAACTAATAATTTTCAGAACGCTTCACATCGTTTGTGTGGTTGCTCAGTAGAAACATCATAGTATGGTCTTCTGTTATAGTTATAATTCCAAAAAATATGTTACATAGGCCTCGTTTCATTTAGATTCGATTTTACAAGAGAGCCTTATTATGTGAGTATACCTGTTGAAAAGTAGGTCAATTTACTAATATTTTGATTAAAATATTTTAACTTTCCATTTATTATTTACGTAACTTAGGAAGTTATGATTATAAAATACATTATTAATTTACCTTTAAATATCTACATTGAGGTTTTTATCAAAATCAATCGACACCAACACTTATTATGAAATATAGAATATGACTGTCACGACTCACGTATTATCTATTACTCGACGGTCGATGATAACTGTAGTCTATGCGCTACATGTCTATGAAATTCTCATTAAAAATATATAAATAAAATGAGGCGGTACATTATTAAAAAAAAGTTATTGTCGTGTTTATTATTAGCAGGTTTTAATTATACCTGACTCCTAAATAAATAGACTTATTTTATTTGGTCGTTTCCTAACCGTACCTACATAAGGATAATAAAAAAATGTTGCTAGATAGGTAAATTTTAAATAATAGACACTGACCGACTCAGAAACTGCATCTTTGTTCAAGACTCCATTGAAATAAACATTTTAACCTAGTATTCAAACTTTTTATACAAATTTAAATTGAAACCTATGGTTTGGTTCGTTAACTTCATAACAATTAACAGCGTTAGATGGCCTACATAAAACGTTTATATTCTACGCCTGCGAAGTCGGGTCTTGTAGGTAACCAGTTTTTAAAGAAACAAAAGTATGAGATATCTATTTTGTTTTATTATATAAGTATTTGGTACATATTATATTTATTTTCATGTCAATTTGTTTAAAGTTAAGAAAAGTTTTACAAGTAAATGTTTCGGATACCAATGTGTACCAATGATGTAAGAAAGATTGTAATAATTATTAGAATTTACTAAAATTACCGAAGTATATTCGTAAGGTAGTAATTTCCATAGAGGGCAAGTTATCTTTATTCAAAACATTAACAGGGGTGCCTTCGTTCGTACCCACCAAATTAGTTTGATATACTGCAATTACATTATGGAAAGTTTTATCTAACTTAAGCGTTTCTTCTCCGTTACAACGCACAGATATGTCGTGCTTTATTACACAACTGAAGCTCTGTCTATGGAGTGTCATCAATGCAGTGTTTGGAGAAAATTTTTCTGGAGTTCCTCTAATCAGTATTGTTCTGTAATTTATGAGTGTTACATCACAAGGGAATGAATTTTTTACCAGAGGCCTGAACGCATAATGACAAAGATTGACCTTGCTCGTATCTATAAAGAAAATATCCAACAGGTAATTAAGAATATTAGCGAAATAATTTGCGGAAAAGCTGGGCAATCTCACGCTGTTTCTATTGGAAGATTTAAAATACTCATTTGTAGGTTCGACAATACTTTCCAGTAAAATATAATGAGTGTGAAATGTAGCACTATTATCAGCGAGGCCTTCTCCTGAACCTCGGCCGTCGTCAAAAAGAATTCGTCGATCAAGCATCACAATTATCTGGCCCTCTTGTAGAGCCGTGACACCTTGGGCGTGGTCAGTAACGACTGTCAGTCGGTTCTTGTGATCTTGTATGAACACCATATTGGTCATGGGATACATGTTGGATTCGATACGTCTGCTAAGGTTAATAATGCGCGATTTATAGTCGAAGCCGTTATTGTCTATAGTGAGTTCCGGAGGATTTCCGTTGCCTATGTCTGTTTTTATTGAAATGAATATCTCTAATTCTCTGTTTTTAGGTGAAATCTCGTAATCTACTTTAGTTTCAAATTTAATAGTGTCGGATAAAGGACTAGTCATCAGGTTGAATATTTTAACCGAATGTTGGAGAAGGATTCCGTATATAGATACCAATTCTGTAGTTATCTGTCCCGATATGATCATAATAGTCTTTGATTTGAAGTCCAATCTAAATGGTGATAGAATATCTTCTAAAGGTTTTGAGTAATTTGTATTAAACAAAAATATACCGGAATTTTTAATAGAACTCCGAAATGCGCCGAAGTCGACGAGGACAAGTTTTTCATTATTTGTCGTTTTATCGATTACATTTCTTAGGAAACCTGAGTATTCGTCGAAAACGAGTCGTTGTTTGTAATTTTCGATTTGTATATCGCCCACTTCTACAGGTCGAACATCAAAAGAGAAGTTTTCTATGCCATCAAATTCACATACTTCGCAATATATAGTAGAAGCACTCTGTGTGTTGTCATAAGTCTTTTTAATTTTAAACAATTCAAGAGTCATCGGCGGCACCACAACGACAAAGGTAATTTTAAAAAACTGTTTTGATATTTTGATTTTGTTTTCGTAATTAAATTTCCAAATAGGATTGATTTGAATGGTTACATCTTTTTTATTATGGTCTATAACTCGTATATTGGGGTGTCTGGTCATTAGTTCCACTACTTCAGTTCTTTCACCATTTAGGGAATTGAATATGTATATATGATCACCTGGCGTAATTGATTTGAAAGAAGATATGAATTCTCCTTCTCGATAAACATATTTTTCTAAATATGTTTTATTTTGGTTTGCTTTCGTACTGAGCAAACTTGCCGCTACTTCTTGTATTTTCCAGCAATCTTTAGCTGTACTTAAAATTTGAGAGTGAACATATCGTTTCGCGCCAGTAGTGAGTGTTCCTGACACCACGTGATTGTCTTGGAGGCGTGCAACTACTTCCCTTGCATTAAGTAAACGTTCGAAATGTTTCGAAGCGTTGTATGTTTTAAAGACATCATAGTTAAGAGCAAACGAAAAAAGGATTTCTGTACTGCGTAAAGTTGATTGTAGACGCCTTAATAAGATTTTAAACTGTGGCCTAGATGTAAAGAGCCCTGTCCAATAAGCTGGACTACCATCATTGATATCGGCGAAATTGAGAAAATCTCCTTTCAAAGTAGGAATAGGTGTTTGACTTGAAGAAACAGCTTCGAAATAATCTTTGGATGTGCCAAATTCGATAGTAGCCTTATAAATATCCCTATTATTGTTTACAAAGTTAGCAATTTTTTCATAGTTATTGTACTGATAATCGAATTCTGTTTGAAATTCGTAATGGAATGGTCCACCGAGTGGTGCAATAATCATGTTGTGCGAAGATGTAGAACCAGTCTTTGAATATTGTTCAAGTAATCTTTCAGATTTTTCTTTAACGTTAAATGTATTTATGTCCAGGTTGTTATTATTATTAGCAAAATTGAATTCTGTGGCACATATTTCACCTTGGGGCCCGCAAGCTTCAAAACCAGCTGAATTGAATTGTAAATAGTGTGCGAGAACAGAATGTTTTGGATAGCGATCATTACCAAATTTTTTGAAGGCTTCGTTCAGCTTTGTCTGTTTGGTTTTGTCGTGATCCCAATTCTGAACCCATATGAAGTCAGTAAATTGATATTCAGTAAGGAATTGCTGCCATGAGTAATGTAAATTCGTGAATACTAAATTAGATATTCCCGTTGCAGATAAGAGATAAGGTAAAGTAGAACTGTGGGTCACACTATTCGTCAACCATGCAGCGTCTGGTGAATAATTTAAATTATGTTGCAGCCACTGGTGACCTATAAAATACATTATACGCTTTAACTTTGTTACGTTAGCCGAACATTTTTAAGATGTTGTTTTGATTACCTTCCATAAGTTGATGTATGGTACCAAATATATGTGATGTAGATTCGTCGGCTTCAACCCACGTCCCAGTTGTGATTTCGAGTCGTCCTTCTTTGATTAATCGACGGACTGCCTATATTAAGCCGTCTAATAATTATAAATTATTAATTAAAGAAGTTATATTCATAGATTATAATCGTGAAATTACATACCGCTCGACTTTTCGGTCGGGCACCTTTCCACCATTCACTCAAATGAGAAACTTCATTCCAAGAAAAGGTTAAATTTGGATAAAATTGAAGTTTTTTGACCACGTTTGATATGATGCGATGCACTGTATCATTATGTAAACTTTCGAAGGATCGCTTCCAAATTGTATGAACCTGAGACCTTGGTATTAAAATAACCTTAAACAAGTAATATTTTTAAAGTATTTCTCCTACTAAATATACTATATATATATGTTAGGTTAAATATAAACTTACTCTTAATGAAGGCCATTTGGGGTTTCTCATGAGTGATTCATAGCGACTGTCATAAACTTGACTCCAAAACTGTTTCTTTACCATCCACGGGGCCTTTAAATTTAAATATGTTTTATATGAAGATATTATATAAAAAAACAAACTTATTTACATACTCTCTCACCTCAATATCCATGTGTGAGTACTTCTCTTTCCCATCGATATCAGCTTTAGCTTCATATAGATCTGTACATAAATAGGGCGGCCCCGATTTATTGTAAATGTTAAAGCCCGATTCAATTACCATAGGAGTCTCTTCAATGAGAAAATCAACCTTTTCTAAATTTGGATCAAAGTTTGATTCGGTTGTCTTAGATAACCGCGTGTTATTGAGTCTTATATCAATTATGTCTTTCGTACTAGAGTCAGTATTGTATTTCAAAATACCCTTTACGAATTTATGATTATCAATATTTGTTGCTACGTCGTCTGGAAAAAAAATAGGACTTTTTTCAGACGACGGCGTGTTGTGTTGCTTTAGTTCGTCAAGAGATGAGAAGAAATTTGAATCATTTAAAACATTGTAGAGTTTTACATTATTATAGCTCAGGTTTCTAACGCCGACCGCTTCACTATCAGGGAATATAAAGTTATCTTCGCTGTAACGGATAACGTTAGTGATGGCATCTCTTGCCATCCTCAGATCGTAAGGGTTCATTTTTTCGTTTTTAGCGATATTCATTCTAGAAAACATTGACCTGCTCTTTGCCGTGTCTATTGAAGACAAAATTGTGGATATTTTAGGTCTTTCCATTTTGTGTACGACTGATTTAACTTGCGTAAACCTGGGATATATCATTTTCTGGGGATTCTGCTGTGATTTGTTACTAATTATGAAGTCTGCATTATTATCATGAAAGGGTCTTTGCACCATCTTAGTCTGATCTCGAACAATTTTTCGAAGAGCTGTAAAATAATTACATAAAAAAAAATGAGTAAGTACATAAGTTTATAGTCGACATTTTATATTAAATTAATTTTAGTAAATGGCCATACTTTTTTCATAACAATCACTTCCCAAAACGAACACTAACATAAGAATAAACTCATAAGGTTTTGTCCTCACTTTAATAAGCATATCGCCGACAGCAGACGGACGGACAGCGAGACGAACCAGACTGACCTCTTACTGGCTGCTTGTTCGTAACAAACGGTGTTTGAATGTTTGGAGTGAAAAATGTTCAATAAAGTATTGAGTTTCTTGATTTGTTCGTTTCTTCCCTTGTTTTGATTTACTATCCAATACGTTGAAATGTAAGCATCGTAAGCGTATCGTTGCGGACAATGGTGATTACAACACGAATAGGATATATTCAATCAAATCAAGACTCATGTCGAGCTGAAGTTGTCATTTCCTTAGATTTTTTCCGGGTTATTGATAAATCTCTATTAAATATTAAAAAATATTTAGAATTAGTAGCTGTGTCATTTTCCTAAATATTAGAGTTTGATGGTAACCTTACATCACGAAAGATATTGAACCTGAAGGAACTATTTCCATATTTTGAACTTTATAAAAACGATTCCATCCAAACTTTCACCCCAAATTAAGCTCCATCATAGATGAATGAATTTTCAAAAAAGCTCCAAAAATCTGCTTTGAACTAATAACATAAGTCTAAATATCTTTTTCCATGTTTCTAACATAAGAAATTATGAATTTTCATACAAACTTTTGTAACCGATTTAACCCCTTTTGCGATGAATTGTAAAAAAAATGAAAGGGCCACCAGTTTCAGTTGTTTTAAAATTATATTACTTAGAAGGGATAATGACTAAAAGTTGTTTCTAATATAGATTACCATAAATTCGAGAAATGGTTCTTCCCTTTTATTATTTTATTATCAAGATACACAAGTCACAACATTATGTATTGTTTTTATAAAAGTACGTGTAAAGTTTCTTATTAGAACACTTAAAAAAATTGAATTAATAAATCAATTAGAAAACTTTGAAAATATTACTGTAAGGGCAAGAACTAATAAAACAGATTAATGAATAACCTACATTGCTTATTATTCTAAGCATTCGTAGATGGAAGAGTTTTATATACTTATTTATTCATAGGAACACATGCAGTATACAATTAAGACATACTTAAAAAAATTACAGACTTACACAGAGCTTACTTTGAGCTATATTACATTCCCAGGCATGTGTACACGGCTTGCTTATAACAATCAAATTAATAGTCAGATGCTTTTTTATACACTTAATAAACAAAAAATCATTAATTACGTGCATTATTGTTATCACAATCAGTATTATTCTTGTACATCTATAATTACTCATTAAATATACGTAATCATCACGGTGAGGTCTTGTAGAATAGGCCTTACTCATACGTAGCCTACATCTAATCGAAGACTGAGGTATTCCAATAAACAAACCGAACTTACAATTAGTATTTCATATTTCTAACAATAAATAATTAATGGCTTTGATAGTGGTTTTTCTTTTGAATTAAACACTACAAATTGTATTTTCGTCCCCTGATTTTAATTAATCAGACTCTCGTTCTATAGATAATTCAAAATATAGTATATTTGGCGGTAGTTTCATTGCTTACTAATCGTAACTAGAAAAAATGGTTGCATACAGCTGGAGTCACCTACTTAAAAAGAACGAGAACAATATTTTCTGCAATCAATCTTACGTTTATTTCATATTTTATGTGATAGATAATATCTAATTAAATACTAAAGAAAATAAGCACAATATATTTAGTTATATGGTCAGTGGCTAAACCAGACTTTAAGAAGGATGGAGAGATGTTTGTATAAAATTAAAAGATAAGCTGAAGAATATGTATCTAAATCATTTACAGGAAATTGATAAGGTATAAGTAACTGATGCTCGAATCTTCCGTTCGAATGGGCGAGTCACGTGGCCGGGTATAAAGATGACAGATGGACAGCAAGATTAATAAAATATATTTGTCCATAAGGTACGAGTAGAGATCAGCCGTGCTTCAAAATTGCAGATGAAATAGTGATGGCGGTGGATTTAAAAAGCAGTGCGGAATTTGATGCGTTTAATTTATATCTTTATTTTTTATCAATTTTTGCAGGGTGGCGAAGGAAAACATCTTCAGAAACACTCACATAGGACAGGTAAAATTTTACCATGTGGTTTGAGCAGTGCGCTAAGGGGTAGAGTACTGCTCAAACTTTTACCCAAAGAGTACAAAGGGGCTTGGCGCAGTACAAGTCGGTTTCTTTCTTTATACCGTGTATTTATTTATTTCCTGGGGTCAACTATTAAAACTGTACGAGTACCTAATTTATTTATTTGTTTTTATTAAATCTGAGTATGAAATTGAATATATATATATTTTTTTGGAAAATATCGACTAGAAAGTTTTTTTTATCTTATAAAAGAAGTTCTAAAAATCCCGTGAGAAAGGTCACGGAATAAGACCACATCGTTTATTTAAAAAAAACAACTAGTCGTTTATTATAACAGAAACAGTTTACATACAGTAAGTGGAGGTCAGTACTGTGTATTTCCGTTAAAACGCCTATAGATTACAGAACATGGCTGTTTACGCCTGCGTTGCAGATCGGTGCGAAGTTCTTGCCTTTCCGCTGCCAACATGTAAGTAAAATAGGGCGGGTAATGTTATTGATCGCGCTCAACCCTCAGCCCCACTAGTGCGCCCCTCGCGAGAGCGCCGACTCGCGTAATACATCAACATTGCATTGAATTTACTATTCGCATACGATGGTAAGTGAATAAAACTTATTTCACATTAAGGTGGAAACGCAGTTTAATATTAACATTGTTTAATCGGTACAAGGTTAAATTGAATAAAGTGATTACATTGTATAAATATAATATTTTATTTTTGTGATCTAGTACATACATGGACTACTTAGTATATTGATAATAATTAACGTGATATTTATTAAGAAAATATATTTGTAGGATACAAACGCGATGACAACGTCCGGTTTGTTAGAGTGGGAACTCTCCCTACCATCTGATCAGATAATATCGCACGGGTGGTATCACGGAGCGCTCAGCCGGACGGCAGCGGAGAGCCTGCTGCAGCAGGACCGGGAGTTTCTTGTCAGGGAGTCTTCCTCTCAACCGGATAATTTCGTGCTAAGTTGCCGCTCCAACGGACAACACCTGCACTTTGTGATCCAGAGGGTGAGCTGCTACATTTTGATTGTTTATATTTGGTGTTAATAGCATTATATTTTTTTAAATTCTATGCACGCGCCTCGTCTAAATATCTAAGGAAGTTTGCAATAAAGTGGTCTTGCTATTTTTCAGATTATTGTCCATCCGGATACAGTTTTTGAAAGATATCAGTATCAATTCGAGGACGAAGCTTATGACACTGTTGCAGATCTCATAACATCATACGTCGGATCGGGGAAACCGATATCGGCAGCATCTGGAGCTCGAATTCAGTATCCCGCCAATCGAATGATGCCTTTAACTAATTATATATCAGGCGAAGACTCGGGTGCTATGGTGTCACCGAATGGTGAAAGTAACTACGGAAATGCATACAGCCTATACAGTCATTTTGCTGCGAAGCCCGGTGGATCCCTGCGAGTGCCTTTCAAGAAACAGCGGTCACATTCGTTGACGCCGATAGATATGACTCAGCATGTCACACACGGTAAAAGTGCAAGCGCTGATGGTGTCATTCAAAGTCAAACAAATAAGCATGCGAAGATTTTCTCGAGCGAATCAAACTCAAATTCTAACACTTGGGACGCCAATCTGCCGACGAGTCCACCCGCGAAGCCAGCAAGATACGAGGGTCCCAAAGCGGACGACAGACGGTTGGAGCTTCACAGACTGTACCATGTTTCGGGATCGGATTCCGGCAACGGTTCCGGCGACTCTACACAAAGTTCAGCGCACAGCGACCCGAACAATAAATCGAGAAACGAACCTGACTACAACCTCGTTAATACTCCAACTAACAAGCTCCAGTTCGATTTTGAACTGACAGAAGCGAAACTCTTGCAATTAGAGCATTTAGATTATATTGTAGAGTCACGAATAAATCTTGAGAATTTCCAATCTCAGATTATACCACCCACATTGACCAAGCCTTTGGAGTCTGAAACATTACACACCATAAAGCTATTACTACGAACATCGGGTCCACGAATACTAGCAAACCATATGACCAAAGTTGATTTGCATTTTCTCTTGGAGGAATCTGTACAAATAGAAAAACTTGATAAAACTGCGTCGGGTTTGGAACTTTGCTTCCTTCCTCAAGGACGTGCTCTTCGGCTGAACGTCATCGAAAGGTAAGTTATTCAATGTAGAAGCATTATTACTCTTACTAAGTCGATTATGATAGCTATCCGTAGTAAACATCACTACAACGTTTATTCAACGGTATTTAATTATTACGTGAAACAGTATTTAATCAATATATTATTCTTAATATTACTTTGCAGGGTAGAAGCTTTCCGCCTGTTAGTAGCTGTAACTATTCTTACTTGCCAAACAGACAGACAGAGAGCAGATACAATAAATGATTGGATACTTTTGGCTATTGAAACTAAAACGGCTCTAGGTAACCTTTACGGATTCTCAGCTATAATGTTCGGCTTGTGTATGCCTCAGGTAAAGTTGAGACATTTAATACATTGAATTAATAAAATTATTATGAAACAAAGATAGTTATGTAATAATATGGTGTCATGTTTGCAGGTGGAGTGCTTGGAGAATGCTTGGAATATTTTAAGGCGAGCTTATACCGATAATGCTTTTATGTTTGAAGCGAAGTTGAGGCCGTGTTTCAAGAGTATGAATGAGGGCACGAACCCTCTTCCCCCCAACACGACCACTCCATACGTTATACCACCTGTCCTGTGTTTTCACTTATTTGGTGAGTTCAAAAAATTATTGTAAAACATCCAAGTTAGATTTTATATTTTTGGTTCTAAAATAACATGATGCTCGTGTAATTACATATTACGTATAATCTTAGTCTCGTGTTACATTCCAGACGGAGAAGGCGGAGGTCTAATGCAACCGGACGATTCGTTCGCGACCAGCCTCATGAACAGTCTGGAGTTCGACTTCAACGCCACGGCCGCTCATCTCGAGGCGGCGAGACTCTTCCCGCAACAAGTTGACATGTTCAAACGGAACGCGAGAACCGTGGTGCAGGAGATGTCTTCTCTCGGGCCAATGTTAGACCCGATACTTTTAGAGTTATTCAAGACAGAATTCCATATAAATTTTCTGTGGGGCGAACGAGGCGCTCTCACCGGCCCCAACCAACGTTTTTCCCGATTAACGGACATACTTACTGCGATGGCCTCCAAGTTAGCGAACCAGCCACCAGACGGCGACGACGCTTTGTAAACGTGTCATGTATATAGTGCACTATACAGCATTTTGTAAACAATAGTTAGTGCAACGAATCTATAGCATTAGATAGGCGAGCGTAGGAAGACAAGAGAAGCCAACGTCTAGGAATGGTAATATAGATTTCAAGATCAGAATTGGACTTGTGTCAACTTATCCCTAAATATAAAAAGATATTAGTAACATTCTATCAACATGTACTATCTAAGAACGTTGTAATATAAGTATCATTTTGTATGTATTTTTTTAATATATTTGTATCCATGTTCCCGTGTTACAGAACACAGTACGCAGGAGGCACACCTGAATGTCGCTCAATTTCTATAAACTCGCACGAGACAGATTTCGATAAACACTTCCGATAAACATACAACTGTATTGTAGTAATTTTTTGTACGTTTTATATGAAATAGATCAAGCAATACATTACATTAAGTATAGCATTTAAAAAATGTCCCTATCTAATAATAATAATTATCACGCCGTATTTTAATCAAATATTTTGTATCTATCAATGCGACGTGCACAACCGCTCTCAGCCTGTGAGAGCGGTGACCACATGCAGTGACGGCAACAGTAAGAAAAAATTGTAAATTAAAACTATTTAACCAAAAATTATACGATGTATATGAAATGTTTAAAGTTGCAAGTGGCTCGTACGTGGGCAGTCTCGAGGCACTAACAATAAGCATTATATTAATTAGTAAATTAAAATTTAATAAATAGACAGAACGCATATATATCATAAGGTCGACCGTTCATCCATTAATCTGTGTAAATAAATGTACTGAAGATTGTCGTCTACCCTTAATTTACCTTGAAATTCCCTGATTTCTTCCAGATTATGAGTGATGTGGTTTTATAGCGCAGAAAGTTCTGGAGATGCGAATTCGTAATGTTGCGCTGCGACTTGTGATATCATTATCATGTGACATACGCTTGTAATTGCTGTGCGTTTGTAATGTTACTTCCGCGCGCTTGAGAGCTGGCGAACCTAATTTTTGATAACACCATAAGCACCAATGAGACCGTCTCAGTCACCGTGGTGACTTTGAGCTTTTTGTCAATTTCTAAGAAATGGGCCTTAATTAGTCGAGTTAGTCACTGACTGAGTCTGACGATATCTTTAGAATTCTGCTGAATATTGCGGAAACCCACTGACGTCTAAGGCCCTGCCATGTATTTTGTTTTTGGTGTTATAAGAGTCAGTAAAGTGCACACTTCGAATTTTCGATTAACGAAATGTATCCGAGGTTAAGTGTGCCAAATGCTAGAGTCCAAGTCGGTACCGTTCGTACCGGCACGACAACCTGCCATAGCTTCGATACTGTATTATCATAATAATAATTTATATTTTATTAAGAAACTCGTCTTATATTTTATTCTCACTTTTAATTATAAATACGTTTAATATACATAAAATTGGATGTTTCACATATGGCGGGCCTCCCGCGACGGCCACATTTACAGCACATGCCCTCAATTGTTTTCACAAAGTGAAAGCGCTGTTACTCTTAAGCGCAGCGACCGAGGACCTTAACTAGTTGGGCATAATCGATTCGCATTGATTTCAACTTGAATTGTTATTGATACGATATATGAGCAAATCATTAGCGACATTTTGTTGTCGAGTGCAGTCAGTTATTCAGCGTCTGATATTATCCAGATATGATATTACGGCGGCTGTTACGGTCGCTTTATGATTTTTGTCTTTTGAAGTTAAGTGTGTCGTTGGATTCTTAAAATATGTGAACAGATATGAGAACACAAGCGCCAACACACTCGCTGCGCTGGCGCCGGTCGAGGGGGCGCGTCGACGCAAGGACGTTAAGTGAGGCGATATTAATACAATGCAATAACTTTATTTATACGGTTTTCAGTGTAATACAAAACTTTAACAAAGGAAATACTTAATTTTAGAACAATGTAATTTAAATATATTGTAAATATAAGTTCTTACTGAAAATAATATAAAATACTTAAGAGTACGATGTGGTGCCTGACGTAGCGACGTCACTCGCGGTATGCGGTGACCAGAGGCGCCTCTCCCTGTGCGTTGCAACTCGGTGCAGACCAGCGTGGTGGCATGTCCAATTGTTCAATGTTAACCTTATGGGCGCGAGCCTGTGCACATTTCTACGGTAATATATCGCGAAGGCACACAGTGTTAAAGCTAACACAGAGTACAGCTCTCACGTTCACAAATATATGTAAATAAATATAAAGCCTATGTTAAACCCAATTGTATAATGTTTATCCAAAAACGATCCCGCACTTATTTTTACATTTAGTACAAAGTCCGCAAATAATTACAACTAAGTCCACACAATACATCCGTCTCACAAGTATTGCTTATCCGTGCTCTGTGAATGACATCCCAGCATGCGGACGTCGATATGCATCGTATCATAACTCCCGGCGAGGCGACCTCCCCGCGCCCCCCACTTAGCTTACGGTATTATTACTACAAGACGAGAGCGCCACACCTCTGCGGACGGCGACTTCTACTTTAACGTGTTAATATTTGGTCGCTCTACAAAATACGTCATAAAAATGCAACGTCACAATAATCTGATCTACATTGAACTGGAGGCCAGTCGATAGTTTTGCAAAACTGATCACAACATACGAATCGTCCGACGATAGTTGAACAGAACTGAAGTGTCAATCAAAGTCGGGCTCTAATGGCGACCGTTCACTTACAAAACTAAATAATAGTGCACGTTCAAGAAGACTTTACATTCAAACAATCGCAGAATCTATTTGGAAACGTTAGGCCTTTATCGTCACTATTTACTTAACAAATGCAATAATCGCAGTCACCGACTCTTTTCAACGACGAGGTGGTGGCGTTTACGAACCGAATATTCAAATTCAAAGGTAATGTTGTGAATCCTCTGACCTCGAGGACTGGGTCACCTCGTGTAACTTGTCACCTGCGTCAGATTAGCTTCACGTGTATATCGATCGACATAAACCCTTTAAAAATATTAGTGTATAAGATTATTAAAAATGTCAATATTATTGGCTTAGTTATGGTCGGCTGGTTATGTTTATCAGAAAGAGACACTCGAGCGTTTAGAAAGGAACTCGTACAGAATCGTTTTAAGCAACTCGAAGAGGTATGAGACGTAATATTTGTAAGCATACAAACACAATTATCTAAGTGATCTAGTCGCGGGCTTAGTTTTAATGATTCCTATAGAGTTAATCGCAGCAGCTCGGCGCTGGCTGCGATGCATCAGTCGGGTCGCCGCTTCTGTCCGGCGAGGTGTGCCGCTCCAGGACTCCGGAGAGCGGAGATTTATTAAAACTTGAGCGATTTCGCGAACAGAGCCACCGTGGCCTGCGTCTTGTCGCCGTTGAATCGCCGCAACTCCACGACGGCCTGGAAAATAATTGATTTCACTTCAGTTCAATAATCGTCTTAGCACTTTTCATCGCTGTCACAATACGCCACCGACCGGCGAAGTCTAATGTGGCGCGACATTCGTTACCTGTTCCCTGGTGAAGCCCAGAGCGACGATCTCCTCGACGTCGGTCTCGCCGAACGTGTCCGTGGGCAGGATCGTTACGCTGGGGTTCACTGCGTCAGAATGATTCTTATATAAATCAAATTATTTGTTCATTGTCATCCTATTTATTTTGAGTTCGGGTAGTGTCTCAACTCAGTGAAACCGTCAGAGGGGTTGTGTTCTACTCTTTCAGTATAGTAGTGTGTGTGTGTGTGTGTGCCGGTATATCCGTAAATGGATCACACTCACCGATTCTCTGTCCGGTCGTCTGTCCGGTGCCGGCGGAACTGGCGGGCCGCGGGGCTTGATTGCCGGCCTCTACACGCACCAACGCAAGCACACGTTTATTATATGCCAATAGAACTGTACAATAGTTTTACAAATTTAAACCAATTTTTCTTATTATACTTAACCCTTGAAATACTGCTAATGTTGTCACTAGAGCACAACGTCAATAGTACAAATTCCATTGCTAATGCTACATACATTCAGCTACGGGTGCAGCGTAAAGTGCTAGACTCGCGGACACGCGGTGAGGCTAAGGCTACACTACACGACCTCAAATACGCCAAAACGTATGAAGGAAATAAACTATGCACTAATGCATAACGTAAACATTTATCTAACAGTCAAATATCTAGTTCGTATTATAACAAAGGGTGATACGTACCCACACCTTCGAGACACTCGGGAGACACGCGACGTCAGTACAAAATGAGTTATATTTTAGTTTAACGTGTGCTTGTCTCTTGGATCATAATTAGACAGTACTCGAGTCGGTGACCGGTCTATGTCAATGTCACGGGAGGCAAAAACTGTTGTCATGACTCTACAGTTATTTTAAATGATCCTTCTGTGAGAAAATTAATTTATAGTAAAATGGTCTACACCAACGTTAATTGAACAATTATTTTGTTGACATTATCGGGAACCTCACGATATATCGTTTAACTCCAATGAATGCAATACTCGGCAGACGTGAACTGCCCTCGGAAAGTGTAAAAACCACCACGAAGCAACAAGCAAACAAGACACTAATTATGAATATTACCATTTTTATTTTTCTTTCTAAAATACCATTTTTTTGTACAGCTGTCCTGCCTTATTTACTACAAAGAACGACATTTCTGGCAAAGTGCATGTCTTTGAGATAACCTTCAGTCACGTTCAAGATATTTTCGTAACGACCATCTGTTCTGTCACTATCTCTCATTGAATGCGATGTTGTTAGGTTATCTCAGAGCTAGAATTATGAAAATCATTTTCTTTTTCCACGCCCACCTTGTTTAGACTTCTCAAGAGCTTCCCTCATTTGCTTCTCTTCGGCGTCCCTCACTGACTGTGTTACAATATCATCTTCAGAGATGCCCGAAAGCCGAGCACATTCGGGCAAATCTGACTCAGAGAGGAATGGTGTCTCAGTGCCTGTTGTTCCGATGTGAAGGATGTTTCTCTTCAGATCTATGTTGCACTGGAATATTGCATTAAAGTATGAAACAAGTAGCTTATATGAATTGTGCACATCAAGTGGTGCGGTGTGATGGGATATGATCTAGTTAGTACCTGATGCCTCTTCAGCATGTCGAGACCCAACAGCATGTCCATGGGTTGTTCTTCCAGCACTGAGAAGGAGGTGGTCAGGAAGTCCTTTTCGATGCGCATCTGTACCATGTGAATGCGACCTATGATGCGCTGCACTCCAACTCCTTTAGCTATACCTGCCCATCTGTTCACAATTGTTATGATAAAATAACCCATATTTAGATCTGATTAAACAAACACAAACAATTGTGCATATCGTACCTTGTGTCTACGAGCCTCATGATGTTGCACCTCTCGGCACATGCAGCTGACATGATTGTGGTCTGCGCCCCGGAGTCAATGAATGCTTTGACTGGAAAACTGAAAGAGATATTTTGTAAGCACACATGTTTACAAGCCAGTACATGCTATGCTCACAAGGTTTCCTTTCTTACCCGTTGACATGACAATTAATGTAAAGCATTACAACGGTTCCAAATGTCTCTGGGTTGTACTCCATGGCCGCCTCCATGTTGGCCTCGATATTCTTTTGCCTGATCTCCTCTGCTATCATGCGCTGTGCCTCAGTGTCAAATGGATCTGAATTCATCATCCTATTGGAAATATGTAGCTATAAGTCTCATATCAAGAATTATACTTTGACTTTTAAACATATTCATCAAATTTTTGTTTCTCTAATACAAACATAACAACTGTGTCTATTTATAAAACTATTCAAAGTGATTAACAAAATGAAACTGTCAACACAGTAGAATAAGATTGTAGTTACCTTATTCTTTGTTGTTGCCTTTCAGTTCTAGCAGATATTTGTTCCCGCAGTACAGAGGCAAATGTATCTAAAAACAAGAAACAATTTGAAATTATAATAGCAGACAAAATGTAATCTATGTACATGATTAATGAATGACCAAATCATACCCAAGTTGCCACTGAGCAGAGCGTCCGCTAGTCTTGGATTATTCTGCTTAAGTAAAGCGAGCTGATCTGGATTAGCCAAGAACATTTCTCTTATGATGCGAGGATCCTCTTCTACTGTAGAATTTCTAGACGCCATAGATGTGCTTGCTCCTTGCGGCACCTGTATGTTGCTGAAGTCAAGGTTCGCCAAACCACTTGGCAGAGCTAAAAGTAGTCTTTATTTTTGTAATATTTTTAAGTTTTATAAAATTTATTGCTTTAAACAAAGCCTATAATGAAATTTTTGTATACTTCAAAATATATATAATAATAACATTTAAATGACAATTTTATTTTTAAACAAACAATTTGATGGAAATCTCTTCTTCCAGTGCGCCGGTACACGCAATATGACAATAACAAGTGTCATAAATGACAACAGAAAAGAATGACAATGCACTTTTAAATAAACACAATGTAATCTCGATGTTTGTGCATAAAGCGAAAGCTACCTTGGCTAGCGTCGTTCATTTTCAAGTTCGAAGCTGTCCTGCTGTGCACCATGTGGAGCATAACGACTACATCGCCGTCATGTACTCCCAGTTCCTTGAGTGATTTCTTATCGTGTATCATAGGTTTCCCATTGAAAGTTAATGTGATATCTGCTGCGGGGAAACCTGATTCGATTTCACAGAATGCTTTAAAATTTTCTAATTCCAAATCTTCAGACACGTCGAGGACGAATATTTCGTCGTTAAGAGTGCTGACCGTAACTTTCATCGTGAGATATTGATGATGCGCCGAGACTAAGTGTACTGTTTCCCGAGCAGCAGGGCGGCGTTATTTATATTTTAAGGATGACTGTCCAATACATTTTAGTGCAAATGATATACAAAGTCCCGGTTCTTTCGCGATAATGCACGCACTAATATAAAACTTTTTTTATTTGTTCTCCGAGTTCAGCCTCGAACTTCGTGAAGGTGGCAGGCAGCTTACTTCTAATGGTAGGTATGTACCACGAAACAATCTTGAGTCTTATTAACGGTTATTGAAATAAACATTTTTTTTTAAGTTTAAAAATTATTTTTTCTTAAGTGGTATGTATTATTTTTATATATACACATTTCGACTAAATAACAAGATAATTACAATGACCAAACATTTAAATGTGATTATCTACGTTAAAAACGTGAATATAAAATACCGGTTTTATGAGGCTCTTACCGGTTCGCGTTCGCGAAAGACGTACCTAGACATCACTAAAAAAAAAGTAAATGACGAGAGGAAACTCGAGGAAAACCTTTGTTGTTAGTTTTCTTTGTAGATAGGTAGCTTTAAATTTTTGAAACCTTTTAATTTTGGTTCCTAATTATTAAAAATGAATTTATCTTAGTTCTCCTTTAAAATCTCAGTGAGATCTTTAGTGAGTAGGTCATGGCTCTAAGTTATTTTAGTTTACAATGTGAAATCGACTAACTGACGTATAATGGTAAGTGATTTATATATTATGTATTTACTCGTTTATCAAAATATTGAGCCAGCATTGTTTGCTAAGAGTCAAAACATTTTAGTGTTCCTTTTCGATTCGTCGTTGAAGTAAGAGTTAATTATTATACAGTGAAAGTTGATGATAGCCTTATAATAAAACTGGTTGAGGTGTCGAGGTCTAAGCCTGTATGTGACTTATTTATTGTCCGCTAAAACTTATTTGTTTACTTCGTATGTTGATGGCTGAAGTGAACATTTAAAATATTTGAATACGTTCGAGGTGCAATTACGATAGATATACAATAGTACTCATAATTTTGTGAAATAATAATATTTTGATCGAATGGTCTGGTTGCGTCGTTGTTTGTTCATAGTTTAATCCTAATTTCTATTAAACCATACTCCTTGGACATATTTTATTAAATGGAATGCTGATAATGAGAATTTAATGTAATAAAGACAACATGAACTTTTAACTACACATAGCAAAAATGTTATCAATAATAATATAATATTCATGACTATTCATACAATTTTTAAACTTCCAAGTTGGAAGTACTATTTTAGTGTGATCAGAAAAACAACATTTATTTATTTTAAAGTATTCATGTATTTGCTGTTATTGTAATTTTATAATTATTTGTAATAAATTTAATTTAAAGAAAATAGTTTTGATCTCATGTCAACTAATACTTTACAGAAATCTTTATAACTGTCCTCGCGGCTGTGATCTAAGATGTCATCAGTAGGGCAGTTAGTGCCCCAGGTGACACGTGGCCCTCCCAACATGACCATCAAATTCAACGGACCACACATAGAAGGCTCATTCTGCTCATTGATCGATTACAACTATGATCCCATTATCAGTGTGATTTGTGCAATGTATATTATCTTTGGAATTGTCTACACACTCTTTGGTAAGTTATTACAAGGCTCAGCTTCCAAACAAGCTTGTGACAAGTAATGTTAATTACATAAATATAGAAACTGATTTAAAATATTTCATTATAATATTCAAAATTTTGTCCCAGGGTACCGATGTTTCAAAGCAAGTATGTTTTTAACGGGTTTCACCTTTGGTTCAGCAATAGTTTATCTAATATGTCTTCAGGAATATTTGATGCCACCATATGGGAATGTCGGTAAGAAAAATTTGAAGAGTAATAGAACAGAAATTATTAGTTAAAAGCATGTTCTTTCAGTTGAGCTTTTAAAATATAAGGTTTTTTCTAAATTTGGTTATCTCTACAGGTGTGGCTGTGTGTGCCGGACTACTGTTCGGCCTCATAACAATGTTGATCCAGTATGTGGGCCTGTTCATGACGGGTTTCCACACGGGCCTCCTGCTCGCCATCGCCGGCCTCGCCATCTACGACCACTTTCTCGAAAGCAGACCTAATACGGTAAGTCGACAATGTAATATCAAACAGCGATATATATTTGGACCGAGCGATACAAGTCTCGGCTGATACGCGGTCTGTTCGTAGACACGTGAATGCTAAATAATTTATAAAAATACGAAATGCGAATGACTGCTTGCATACCTGTACATTACATAAAACTGAGGTCGCGATGCGTCTCCCTCGCGTCTCCTCGCGTCTCCCTCGCGGCGCGGCGTTGCGTAATGAAAACCGGATTCTATCAATTGCATCTTGTGCTTGTTATCTTCGAGTGGTTTTATTCGATCGCCGAGGGACGCACCCGGCCCGTGCGTCGCCTCCTGCGTCACGTCTTCGCCGTCATGTTGGGAAGAATGAGAACGAGTCAAGTCAACGAGTTGTGCGGACTCTATATTAGTCAATAAAATTAACTACAAAATAATATATTAGTTTACTTCAGACATGATGATGATTGTTGAAATATTTTCGAAATAGCTTATTAGACATATTGGTTCATGTTTTATCCAATTCGTGTCACGTTCGTAAAGAACGAACTCTGACGAGTGACGCAACTTGGGTTCGGGCGGCCTCACTCTGATGCGAACCTTTCCCAATACGTGGACAGGTAGAGCAAGCGATCAGCTACGTGTCGTAGTATAGTTTAACAGCCGTTTGAGACATACTGAGTGCATTACACCATGCCTTGGCTGGAATATATTTTATGAAAAATTCTACATCTCTTTGGAAAACGGGAAATTTAAAAAATATTGGCGCCGGCAGCACGTGCTAGTCGTTGCTGGGCACTTCCCAGTGCGATAGTTCATGCTAGCAGAAATATGATAACTCGGAACGTATTCCATGACCTGTATACGACGCAAATTTCCTTTCAGTCCGGTTTTAATTTATACTTTTTGCCGAAACGTAGACAAACAACACGTGAACATTCGTACGCACGTAACGTTGGCGTAACGTAATGAGCGCCGCTATTCAGGTGTACTCTTCGTTATAACGCGCGAGTATTTGGCACGCGGTGCGGTGGGCCGAGCGGCGCTGGCCGCACACAGCCCTGACCTCGATGTCGAGCTCGCTATCGGTATCGTCACGGTACTCGGATATTATTCATACCGACTATCGCTGCAGCGTATTGTTATATGGATAAATAACAATACCTCCTGTATACACGTAAATGTAGAAGGGAACAATAAGGGCCTGCGATGGCCTAACACGAGATACGCGATGGCTACTGATCCCTCGGGGAACGGGACGTTCGGTGTCCTTATTCAGTAATATGCGTATTGTTTGTTGAGTTGCAAGAGACACGTGCGTGAATAGCCATTTGTGGCGTCGTGGGATTTTCTTATTGTTATTATAGACTTATAGCTAATCAGCCATCTCTTCCAATTACATGTATATTTCTTATGACTGTTATACACTAAGCAAGCTTTTAATAAATATTTGATATCTCATATCTCCAATGAGCAACGAAAAAGTCAATGTACTATCACAGTATGGGAGTCGCATAGCAACCAGTTTCGTAACTTTTTGTGTATAACCGTAATACATAAACAACCAAACAAACTGACATAATGTGGTATTACTTATTTTTAAACATTACGGAAGCGAGCGCGGTTCTGCTCGGCTTGACTCGGGTATCTTTGCGAATTCTTTCTGCGCCTGCTTTTAACGACGAGTACGAGGCGAGTCTCGGGAATCCCGCGTAGCGACAGACAGGCGGGCCTATAATGCCGGCACCCATCGTTTACGATATTCATTGAAATTATTGTAAAAGTAATGATTGAAAATGGAAAAGCAAAGCATTTATCGTTTTTACTCAGACTGCCTCAACGGCCTACGTGCATGATCTCATACTTTTTTCGCGCAAGTACGCGAACAGTTGCTGTACTGTAATTGATAAATATTTCACGATTGCTTCGCACATGCAAAAGTTGGTGCCGAGCGCACCGGGCCAGCTTGGAGTTTAATTTGTGCCGCTACCAACCCGATTCTCGCCGGTGCAGAGTACGTAGAGCGCCGACCGCTCGACCGTGGCGCGTCCGGTCGGAGATATATCTCACACAGTAAGAGATTCTATCGCTTCCTCGCGAACACAAATCGCAGCACATAATATAGTTTGCGATTCATAAATAAGTCTATGTAGTAGGACCGAGTGACACAATCGCCCGAGCGACATGACCTCAGGTCATCGTACTGATCGATACCGCGAACAAGCGAAGACAAATTACACGTAGTCTAGACGAGCGTCGTGATCACTCGCATCACTGTTATTAGTTGTTTATGAGACTGCTCCCGACGGTGGAAGTTGTTGATTTACTTATTGGAAAGTAAAAAAATGCAATATCGCTTGACGCAGTGCAACGATATTGCAGGAGATATGAAAACAAGATAGTCTTTATTAAAGTCACTTATTTCCTCTCATCGCTCTTGAAACGTCGATGTGACGTAATTAATATTTGAATAATGAGCTAACACCGGTTCGTGACGTCGATTCTACCGAGAAGAACTCGTAGGTAGTTACTGTTTTCAAATAAGAGTTTATCTCAATCGACTCTCTCGAATCGATCCTATGTTTATAATTTAAAATAGATCGAATGGCAGGCGGTCACTACCATCCCAAAGCGTTGACGCTGAGAGCGATTGGCACCGGCTCAATCACCATTCCAATCTGAGAGTACTACGTAGTATTCAAGAGCGACGGTGCTTAGCCAGGCAGCTCTACCGGCAATAAACTTGAATTCTTGTCAACGTCCGAAAAGTGTCTCCGGCCTCTGCGAACAAGCGCCGTTTATATTTTATTCTGTGCACTAATTCGTAGGTAGGCCGACGAATCGCTTACAAAGTCGAGATAATTTCAGTTCAAATGTACAGAAAACCTATTTTTAATATTTGTATATAATATTTAATGTAGTTCATTTTTGTGAGCCGTAACGTTCCCCCTCGGAGCGACGAAACCATTTATTTACCGCTCCGCACTAAGCCAGTGTCCGACGGCGGAGATTTTAAACAAAGGCGTAACCTTATTGAAGTATTTCGTTGAATCGTTTGTCTGAGCCCGTATGCGACGTCTGAGCGAGCCTGCACTCAGCACTCTTGTGACTGACAACTTTTGGTCTGGTGGGTTGCGCCCTGTTGTATTTCGATGAGCGTGCGAATATTTTTATGTGTATAATTTATTTGTAAAGCAGTGTATGTTTATATCCGAATAAAAGCGAAGTTATTAAAAATTCAACGCAACAACAAACAGATGCCGCTTGTTAATGTCATCATAATATTTAAGAGCCTAATAAGTGTATCGGGGCCGACGGCGAATTGAACGCTTTTAAACGCGGGTGAATACGAGCTCAGAGGCGCCGGCGGAGGGCTCCCATCGATGGCTGTTCGAATACTATGCGATTACGCGCCGCAATTGTCTTCGCGCTGCGCGCTGCGAACTGCTTTACTATTTTATTAATTCGCCGTCAACATGGCCGGCGAAGACGAGGGTCGTTTGTCATTTATTGATTTGTATACATAAATAAACCTTTAAATTGAGCTTCAGCCGCAAGCGAATTAATACTGCCTTAATATTCCTCGAAAGTATTCGAATTGGCGAATGTCACCGAAATATTTTGATATTTATTAAATTATGACGTGTATCAACGGCAATGCGAATGTCCGATTACTCGACACTAATGTTTACTCATGTTGTTTGCCTGCATATTCCATTCTATCGCTGTAATGTTTGGATTCAAATGTTACACATTTCTTCTAATCGAGAAATCGACGTGCTCATAAGACGGACATTAAAAGGAATAATAGCCATAACAAACATAACCTATGTTGTTATAACCATGTTTCCTAAAATTCTCTCACGCGCAGCGCGTTTTGCATGACAAGAAATAAAATTGTAGGCATTCATAATACATAAGTACATAATTGTGTGGCTATATCGGCTTTTACATTTGTGAAAAATTATCCTAAAAGTTAAGGTGGTATTTAATAAAGGGATCCTTATTTATATGAATTGACACAAGTTATTGTCCGATCCTACATGTAATCACACGAGTTGCAGTGGAGGCGCTGCTACAAGTTTATATTTCTGAAACCGAAGTAGAAACGAAACCCGCAACGTAAACATTGTTCGTATCTTTGCAGTACTGGCTCTGCGTGGTGGTGTTGCTCGTCTCCGGGATATTCTTCGCGGTCGTTAACCTCTACTGGAAGAAAGGTGAGTTATCTTATCAGCAGATAAGTAACGATACGTTAAGATTTGATGTCATCATTAGTGTCCAATGTATAAAGTATTTCATTTTTATTTTATCTACACTGAATCTTTTTATTACACAAAACCTAATAAAAAGAATCAGTGTAGACTTGCCTTTAAAAAGTATTATTATATACGTACGTGTTACGGACTAGCACTAATTGGTGCTTTGGGGCTTCGCCTGCGAAAAGTTGTATTAAAACTTGGTGCATCATGTTAGTGCGTTAACTGTGTAATTAGATCCGTTCGCTCGTGTGATTGTACTGAAAACATACGTTTCGTAGATATGGACGCTTCTAATAAAGAATCTGCCGCTGTTGACACTGCGTCATATAGCTCAGAAGATTATTTCTATGACAAGTATTCTCAATAATGAGATGAGTAGCGTAAGAACCGGAATGCGATTTATCAAAGAAACTGGTTGTACAGTACAGGGAATAGACGGTACAGAGACACTTAGGGGTAGATCCCAGACCTTATGACGCCCGATGTTAACACACATTGCCGCACCGATTGTGTCGAACAGAGAGGCAGCCTAGTTGTGTTGTGTGTGTGTGTGTGTGTGTGTTCTCTGCTTAGATTGCTGCACACTGCGGCACACATACATGTGTTGTCGTTGCTGTTGTTACAGAAATTATACTGTCTTTGATGTGCGTGCTACCGGCTGTCGCTAAAATAGAAAAATGAGGCTTATTTATGGGCAACAATGCATTTTATTATATACGTTCATTTCAAAATAATTATTAAGTTTTAAAAATAAGTATGTAAACATAACAGTAATTTCAACTTTCTTCAAGCTGAAACAAGATTTCTAAGACCCGTGGCTTATTGGTCAATGGCGGTATCGGGAAGGGAATGTACTTTTATTTAGAGACGATACCTCCGGGCGTTCGTCGCCTAGCTTAACTTCTGGCTGCTGCACCTCGTGGTGTACAATAATGAGTTATTCATATTTACATACTAGCCTGGCCGTGTCTGTAGGCCGTAGGAGCTGCGCCCTGCGGACGCCCTCCGTCGTGTCTGATCACCACCCGATTGTGAGAGTGCACAATTTTGTGTTCGCTCGAGCTCTATTGATCCTGCGATCATTATACTTATTTCGCAATTGAAGAGTACCCTCTAAGAATTATATCCGCACTGTACTGTAGTACATTAGCGAGCAGTACTTATTGAAAACGATATTTTGCTTCATATTTGAACAACAATTTGAACACACACACTACCTTACACCGACGCCTCCCGGTGACGTCGGCTGTGTTGGCGCCTCGGGACATTGTTACAGGGTACTTATCGAGGGGACTGGTTCCGTTTTAGGTACTCGGTATTTTTAATATAGGAAATAGAGAGATATTTAGCGCCTCATCCCGACTTCGAGCTTGAACTGTGGCGGTGGCTGCCGCACATACTGAGCCTTATCCTCTCCGTCCAAATCATATGTAATAATATTAATGATAATTTACACCGATTCCTGCACATCATGAAGTTCGATTTTGTACAAAATTGTAATCAAGTACTGTTAAGATATTTCACTATACAGACTAAATGCAATACATACGAGTGAGAGGCCATCGATCTCGTATGCATCGCAGTCGCGGGCCGCGGTTGTAGCGAGCGTGTGCGTGTCGTTCCAGTGCTGACGGTATTCGGCACGAGCGTGTACGGCGGCGCCGTCATCGCGACCTGCCTCGACTACTTTCTGGAGCGCATGGTCATGCTCAAGTGGGTAAGTATCGCACTCGGACGCACCGAATGTTTTCTTTATTATATAGGTTTTCACTAAATCGAGTACATTTAATAATCGATTTATCTACTTCGTTATTACTGTCAAATAGACTTGCTTGAATAAATAATCGATATTGTGCGTCTTATTACGACGTAACGACGTAACGAGACTGTTGATGGCGCAGCCTTTGCTTCTGACGTACAGGCGGTATATCATAGCTCGCATAATTTTTAACAAAGTAATGTATCGTATTGTAGCTGTGGGAGCGCGCTAAGCTGGAGCCGGTGGTGGTGCCGCCGTGTCGGTTGTCGTGGCTGGCGCTGGCCGCGTGGCCTGCAGCCACGATCGTTGGCTTTGTAGCGCAGGGTGCGCTTACCGCCGCCGGGACGCACCATGAACAAAGTTTGTACTTTGTTTTCGTACTCGAAAATGTTATATTTGATTATGTGTTTTAATAACATCTTACATATTATACGATTACACATATTGGGAAAATTGTACCAACATTGTACGTCTGGTCAGGTATAGGCGCGCAGAAGCGTCGACTGAAGGCGCAGCAGTCGCGGCCGGTGACGCGCGAGCAACGCGCCGAGATGAAGCAGCGCAAGTACCGATACCTGTACCAGGTGCGTACGGCGCACGGGGACGTGATCTCGCAGTCGTACGTGCAGGCGCTGCAGAAGAAGGCGCAGTGCGGCAACTGGAGCGGCGCGTGCGGCGGCGGCGGCGGCGGCGAGTGCAGCACGCTGCAGAGCGACTCCACGCACCTCACCGTGCTCGCGCCGCCCACCGACTCCGACGACGACCTCAACCAGATCCGCGCCGCGCACTAGGGGGCGCAGTGTGACGCCGCGTCTCGAACTGAATGCCGAATACTTCCTCTGCCCGCCTGTCGGCGTCGCTGCAGGTCGCAGGCCGCCCAGAGCGGCCCCAGTATTATTGTAAGAGATATCCACTCGTATATCGTGTCATTATATTATATTACATTAGTAGTGATCAATATTATCGATGTATTTGTATTGGATGTGATTTTATGACTTATTATTATTATTGTATTTACATTGTAATCACATTACTAATGTTTAGGTGTCGGAGTTTGAGGCCAAGTTTTATTTTGGAAACTGTTTTCGATTCCACGTAATTTTCTTAACTTATTAAATAAAATTGTTACAAACTCGGAAGTTATCGATATTTCGACGCGTCGATGCGACGCAAGTGCGCGTGCGCGAGCCCGCTAGGAGTTAATTAGAATATCGTTATCTAGTGACGTCGATCCTTACAGAAATAATGAAAACACTGCCGTATTAATAGCTTTTATAAATACTTTATAGGTATTAAATAATTGTAAAGAGTCCGCGATGGCCTCGGACTCCGCCGCGTGTGTCGGCTACACGTGGGAGCGCACTTGCGTCTGACGCACTGGACGAAGTCTTCTCCGCTGTTGAACGTTTCGAGCGTTTCGAGCGTTTCGAGATTTATTATTATTATTACTTAGGACATTCCCACGTCTCGTTACTCATACGCTTTGGTGAGGTTAGTCGCGTTAGGAGTTTCGTTCTATTTGCCTATTGTTTTAGGACTATCTTTCCTGCCCCTAGACTGAACCGAACGATTACGAATATTTTGTTGGTAGTGTTCCTTTGCCAAGCACAATGCTGTCGAGCGTGAACGTGAACGTGAACGTGAACGGGTAAGCTCTATAAGAGCGTAGACTAGTGTCGTGTACGCGTCCGCGCGGGGCGGCGCGGGGCGGCGGCCCAGGGCTGTGCGCACGTCCCCCCCCCCCCGTCCCGTCCCGAGCGGGACGAAGCGTACATGTACATTGCGACGTGTGATATGTTATACTTTGGCCAAAGTTTATTTAAGTTGTTACAGCTAAAAGCACAATTATTTTTATTCACTTTTGATGTTTACTGCTTGCTTGAATGTCAAGTGGCCGTGTCGACGGTGAGTCGACGTCGGTAAGCCGGCGGCCAGCGGCTGCAGTGAGATACGTAGCGGTACGGAAGATGAATAGCGTGTACATATTATACAGTAGCTGTAAGTGGTAGCGGTAGCGGCGGGCGGCCCTGCCCGCTCGACCTCTGGTCCCAGTGCCCGCACACTCCCCGGGTGTCGCGGTGACGTGGCACGTCGCTGCACTCAGATGCTCGTTTCGATGGTTATATTGTTTTATTTCGTAAACGTTTATTCAATTAGACCCTTGCGACTGTTATTTTATTTTATTTTTATTATTAATATGTTTGTGTTGATTTGTATTGTATTTTATTATTTTATATTATTTTTCGAACGTATGCCTGTGTGCGTGTTTTATTTCGTCCCTCTCCTGTTCCTCACGCCCAGTCGCTCTCGCATGAGATTATATTACATATGTATAGGATAGGTTGCTGAAATATAATCGATCGTATAAGTCGTAATCGCTAGGGACGCAAACCGGAGCCGAGACGCGTCTGCCGTCTCGTGAGCACATTCAGAACAATAATATATTAAGTGAGGTCTCGGTAGTAGCCGATAGTAGTATTACGGGCGGCGCACTCGTCGCGTTAATATTTAATTTGAATGGCATTCACCAGTGCACAGTGACTAGGATCACTTAATGAAAATGATATGTTGATATCGTACAATTTCCCATTTGCGCACTGTCGTCGTAAGTTGTCGTGAGCGACTCCCGCCCCCCGGGCGAGTGCCGGTACCGCTGTCTGAGAGCGGTGATTTTCGAGTCAGTTGCGAAGTGAACAGAAACACCCGGGAAACGGAAGAAGTGATATTTAAAAATTAAAAATGTACGTGAATTGTATTTTTGTAAATATGTTGTAGGCGAAATAATCTATTTTCAGTAATAGCGATTGCATTCTCATCGACAAACTAATTTAATCGTCTTCGTGTTTTCAAAGCTCTCCTGCGTACTTGCCCGAGCGCAGCCGCCGCGGCGCGCGAGGCGTGCACACGATGCAGAACATTGCATTGTAATGTTTTCAGTCGAAAGTTCAAGTCTTGTAACAAATTAGAAGTGCAGACACGTAGTATTTATTCTGGTTTTTAAAAAGCCGCTTTGATATTGATGTAATTAAAAGTTCTAGTATATTAGGGGTTCCGTATCAGAAAAGGTAAAAAGGGTTCAAAGTGAGACTCCGTCCGTCTAAATATAGCTCGCGCCTGTGCTTCGGAGGCCTGAACGGTAGGTTCAAAGCTATGTGTGTGTGAATGTTGTGCATCGGCTATCGTCGTATTCAGAAACAAGACCGACCGCCTCGAGACACCCGTGCTGCCGTCTGTAGGGTACAGTAAGATATCATATAAATCGTAATATTACAGAGCTGCTGTCACCTAACTGTCACTATTTTTCCTAAATTGAAATACAAGAATCGATTTGACTTTGACAAGCAAACACGACGAGGAGTTATACCGCTCTGTAGTACGGTCTGCATAAAACCAAAACCCTCAAAGGCTCATTTATTTGCCGCCTCGCTCGCACTGCTTGCAACGACGGCTGTTCTTAGAAAAGCCATTGACACTGTTAGTGTGTGATGGAGTTAAGTTTGCAAGAGTTGTTTAAGACCAAATTACTTTTGCCAATCGCTTTAGTACAGTGCGATACGATTGTTTCTGATGTTAGCCGATGCACAATATTTATTATGAAGTAGGTACTATACGAAGTTTAGTCACTATTGGCAACTGTTCGGACGTTAATACTTAGTATATTTTCTTTAAAAAGTGAACAGCTGAGGCTTCGCAAAGAAACATGTTTCTCTGAACATACAGCTCTCTCACTTCAATAAATCAGGTGATCAGAAAAAAATATTGGAATAAGAATTCCTTTTACAAAATCATTGCCAAGCGTAGGTGATACTTATAATACAGTTCTAGTATTGTCATTTCCGTGTATGCGTCGTAACTCATTTGCATTTCAAGTTTCACTTCAAAATATAAAATAGCAATCACATGAGTTCGACGAAATCTCTCGGGGATGAATGGAATGGGTTTCACGAAATGATCACCGAGCAGGGTTGGATACGGAACCCTAGCGAGTCACAATCGCAATTGATGTGTGTTTAAAAGTTACGTTCGTTTTAAATTGTCTTAAAGTACCTGTAGTAGTGTAAATATCAACGCGCAATTTCGCGTTTGCGTAACGCACAAATCAAAGAAGAAATTTCAATCACCGCACAAGTCGATAATAATACTCCAAAAGTATATTCTCTCCAACCTTTATTTCGAAAAAATATACTTTTGAGACAAAATAGATATAGATATAACTTACTTAAGTAGCAAACTTCTCTCCTACTCGTACACCATACCGTCACCAACGCCACCAACGCCAGAGGCCGGCGGCGAGCGGCGGGCGTGCTCGTGCGGCGTCGTAAGTGTTTTCTCCGATATCCGATCCGATATCGGTCTCTGTGTGCGCAGGCCCATATGTTTTTGTTTTAAGTGCGTTTTGTAGCTTGCTAAAAAGAGTATAAAATGCTCCCTCTGAATATCTAGCTTCAACAATGGGATGTACCGAATACTGTCGTTGTACATATCTTTATATTTTTTGTGTCTCAAATATAATAGACACGGCAAATACGTAAAGTTTTGTATCATAGTCTGCTATGATGACCTGCCCGCACGAAGCTATGGAGCAAATGGCCGAATCGGAACGAATTTATCGGAAAGTGAAAATAGTACATGGTGTCAGCTACCGTTCGGCACCGACGTCGGATCGGATAACGTGAACGCTCCAACAAGTCTGCAGTCGTAAAGTGTCGCGAGCGGCGCCCGGCCAGCGTTAGATATTTAGTCTTTGAGTGTTAACGAGTTAACCGTAATAGATGTCGTAGGAATTGTAACTAAAAAGTGCAAAGGGATTGCACACGAGCACACTTATTGTGATTCCAATTACCTTATATGTAATAATCTATAAGCATTAAATGTTTCTAGAGTTTTATACCAAGTGATCAATAAATTGATGCAATTGTTCAATAATAATGTATCGAAATTTAATTTAATTTTAAAGGCGTAAAATGTAATTACTGAGGATTACCTCGGGAACGTTATCGTGCTGGCGAAACTCTAGGAACAGGCGCCTACCGACGCTCCAACCCGCTTCGATTACATCCACGTAAGGCGACCGTTGTATTTGTATTTCTTTGCAACGTCCGATGTTCGTAGTAGGTACGGGTTGACCACTGATTCGTTAGAGTTGCTTTAGGGAGAGTACACTTATATTTTTTTATAAATATTTATGAATAATACTACTGGAGTTTGTGCCATTCTCACGCGCGGCCGCAATGGCCTAATTGTCGTGAACGTGGCGTAGCGGTTCTAAGTGTCATGATGTACTTTTGCAAACTTCCCTTAACATTCGAGAACTCCAAGGATGTTTCGAGGCCGCTGGTCCGCCTATTAGTGGAGGGCTGATTTGCTATCAACGAAACAATGTCCATTTTACAAAAAATGTAGCAAATGTTTTCGATTGGTCGATCCAACGACCCACCGGATGTACCATACATACTACACTCGTCCATCTTAAATCTATAGAGTATTTTTCTATACTGAACGGTACAACCTTATTAACGGTAACACAGCCGTCGCGCCGACGGAGGCTACGTAGGTAGGTGGTCTGGTGGTCGCGTTCGCGTGCGTGTCGTCTCTGGTCCGCCCGACTGGCGCGGGCGCGGGCCGTTCGCTGAACAAAACTGCGCGTAACAGCAATTAGTAGTAGATATTTTTGGACTGTAGTCCTATCTTGCCAATACTGTAATCTACGAACGTTATTTTAATAAATAATTTGTTGTCATCTCTAATCGTCTTTTATTTAGATACCTAAATCATAATGAATATGCATTATTGTTTTCTATTTGTACTGTAAACTGATTCTATAAAAAAAACTTAGAGTATATAATATTGATTATTTTCTGTAAGTCTACTTTATCTCTTATATAATGATCACTATTGAGATCACTACATCGGCTAGGTCCTCGCCTACCCTACTGTCTAATATTATATATACAAACTGATCAAACACAATTATATTTAGACATAGACAATTTTACTTTTTAGTAATGTGATATTTTCATAAAATCTTATTCCGTGACAAAACTCAGTTTAAAACGGAATTCCTAAATAAATTAATAAATATTGAAGATTGACATAAATACTATATTTTTATTTTTTAAAAGATGCCTCTGTCACGAGAAAAAATCACAAATTCGACTAAGGAGATCCGCCAGGGACTGAAATGCAAGATCGAAGAAGATGCTATTTCGTGCATCATTTTTTGGTAGATCCATCATCTTCTTTCATCATGCAACAAATACAACGGATTCCGGGAGTTTCTCTGCAACCCGACAACCGATCCTGCTGAAAGTATGATACTTCCGCTGCCGTGTAAACATGAATCACGCAACTGCAGAAATCATCTTTGATGCGAGAACTCCACGACTGGGCCCCGTGACCGCGAGCGATTGTAGAAAAACATATTACACGCATTTCACAATGTATTCCAAGATTTGTATAAAAAAATGTATATATGAATGGCGTTCAATTGATGGCAGATATTGATACCGATTGAATATTATAACGCTTACTTTATCCAGTAACTCCATCAAATGCAATTTTGAAGGGTTTTGGAGTTGCTGCTACACAACCTTTGGGCAATGCAAATATTAAAATTGAGATTGATTAAATTAATGTAGAAATAACTAATTGTTATTTATCTGAAATTGATACGATCAAAGGTTAATCCACGATATATCAGGGAAATATTAACTCAATGCCTAGGGCCTAATTTAGATTTACAAAGTTATTTTAGTACAATACAGCTAAATTATACTGATTATGTTTTATAATGCTAACATAGGTATCGAAACAAAGTGAGGTACCTATATATTTAAAAATATTTAAGCATTGATTCCAACGACGATCTACTGTCTTCCTTGAGTCATGAGGTACTTATGCTTTGAGGTTGGTAGGCTTTGCATATATTATACCCCAGGCGATTATAGGTCGATTTAAATTTTATATGAAAGTTATAAGAAGTTGAAGAAGGTTTGACATGATGATATTAAGTGGTCTGCAAATAAATTGACAGTGGGGGCAGACGTTATAGGCGATCTCAAACACGGTCATTATAATATATAGACCGTGAACTGTTCCATCCAGCATAATAACATCAGCACGTGCCATAAAATTGATGGACGGATATGGATGTCGGTGGGTTGGAGTACACTGACGCGAAGCATTTGCTAGATTTACTTAATGAGTTCGTAAATATTTTTGCTAGTTATACCAAAGACTTAGGATGCACAGATTTTATAGAAACACGTATACTTACTCAAATCAAATCAAATCAAATCAAAAATCTTTATTCAATATAGAAGTGTTTACACTTGCTTATTGATTGTCAAAAATCTACCACCGGTTCGGAATTTAGCACCTCGGACCTGAGAAGAACCGGCGAAAGAAACTCAGCGGGATATTTTTTTTTTTTCCATTTTGCATGTACAATAATAATTATATTTTAGTTATTTGAAACAGCCTGGAGGCGATCATTTCATTCCCAAGGTGTGCAGTCAACTAAAAAGTCATTAGTGTTGTAATATCCTTTAGCACACAAACGCTCTTTAACGATTCTTTTGAATTTTATAATTGAATAATTTTGAACGTTTTCTGGGATCCTGTTGTAAAAACGTATACATTGCCCCAAAAAAGAGTTACTAACCCTGTGTAATCGGGTACTTGGAGTAACAAGTTTATTCTTGTTCCTAGTGTTAATAGAATGTACGTCACAATTTCTGGGAAAATCGTTTATGTTTTTGCGTACAAACATAACATTATCAAAAACAAATTGAGAAGCGACAGTCCTACCTACTACCACAGAATAGCCTGTGTAGTACAAACCTTATAGGCTCGCACATAAAGAAAGTCAAATAGTACACGACAAAGTTTAAGACCTTATTAATGCCGGTGTTGTGTGAAAACCTATATGAGTGTATGCCAGTCCTCAAGTATCAATGGTAGGAGATTCTATCGCGAAAACGGCTTTCATAACACTTTTAGACCAATACGAGTACCTTAAAATTCTATTTGGTCTCGCCAATGCTCCGGCAGTATTATCCCGACTTATAAAAATAGTCTTAGGCTCTGTAAGCTGCCACTCAGCACTCTATTTGGATGACGACCCACGGTATCTGTTGAAGCAGAACTAGTTTTATTAGAGCGTATTCTAGAAATGCTTTCTGACGTCAAGTTTAAATTAAATTTAAGCAACCATTTGGGTCATGAAATCACTGCTAAGACAAGCTTAAATAAAATGCGTGGCAAAATTTAAAAGACCGAGTAACATTCATGAAATGTGCCAGTTCCTCGGTTTGGCATCATATTTTAGAAAAAATATTCGGGGATTTGTTGAAAGACCTGTTTTGGGTTTTTTAATAAAGATACTACTACCGAATGCCATAGAGATACCATCAGTTAAGTCTCGGTGGAATCTTGTTTCAATATCAAGTAAACGGTAGATTGAAACCAATCGCTTATTTCAGGCGGATAACTAGTAAAGAAGAGGGGTTTTACCACAGCTTGAGCTATAAACTTTACCTGTTATATAATCTTTAAAGCGATTCTTTTTATAGTTTACAGGAATCCCAGTCCAGGGCTTAAATGATTGCGCGGTGCTACGAACTTCATTGACTAAAAATAATTAGTTCCACATATTCTGCGCTGGTGGTTGACAATACAGAAAGAGAGAAAGTTTGAAGCACGTGGAAGCTTGAAGTGCAAATCATGTGGCTAATAATGTGCTAATCATCGATAAATCTGACTGTTTTGTTAACTAGCAGTTGCAAGATGACAAAATTCAAAATATCTTACTGACAACTATGTGCAGACGTATCATGACCAAATGCACGTCATGTGGTTCTAATAATAAGACATAATAATGCTGCAGTATCTTTTGCTTGCCGCCCGATAAAAACATTAATATTTAAGATCGGCGTAAATCTTCTATATATATGAAAGCGAAATACTCAACATCCAAAAACTCACTGATTTATCACAAAATCTCAGATACTATGACACCTAAAAACTTGAAATTTGGCATCTAGTTACCTTTTAGGGTGTAGATATCCACCGAGAACGGATTTTACGAACATGGTGGATTTTCGTAAAGTAAAATAATATATACCTGTATATAGTATTTATAAAACACAAACTTCTATCTATATTATAATGTTAGGTGTAGTCTACTAAGTGTAGTACCATTTTAGAAACCGGACTACATGCGCCATCTTTTAAAGCCACTTACCAAAAGAGCGTAATACATTTTTTTTACAAGACAGTCACATAAAGATGGACGATGTAATCTTTTTTGCATAATGGTTGCGCAATAAAATTATGTTTTTCTAAAACTGAGGCATTTTTGTATCGATTTTAGATTACAATTTATAAAACGGTTATTCAGAGACCAGTTGCACAAAAAAAATCAAATCATGGTTAAGATTTGTGGTCACTAAGCTTGAAAGACTGTCAAAGGATTATTATTTTTTATTTTTAAATTATTTATAAAAAAAAATACTTTTTTTTCTTATAACCCCCAGCCATTGGTCTATCGCCCATTGCCGGCTTGACGTTGATTTCTGACACCTGTATATATTTTTAAAAAGATTGATCTGTCACGAGATGTAATCACATTATTGCGATGGATTGAGAAATATATTTGGTGGAGATTAATCATCAAGCTTGAATTTATTTTGTCGTGCTGATCTTCCGACATGACACATACATATTTATGTTTTGGGAAATCGTGTCAAATACACTGTATGTAATACGAGTGAAATAAAAACTTTGGGAATAAATGAAACGACTTGGAACATTCAAGAAATATATTTAGACAATTACAATTAAAAAGTCAGTTATGTATAATTATCACCATTTTGTTTATTATATAAAATACTTTGGTTTAATTTAACGCTAACACACTTAGACATACATATTGCAGGTTGTTTGCCACTTATCGCAGTCTCTCCGAATATTCACGATCTCTCGAATGACGTACTAAAAACAGGAGTTACGTCTAAGTACTTATCTATACATAATGTTTATAAATAATTAACGAACGTTTATCTACACGGTACCAACAGAATATCCTTATTAAAACTGTTATGAAGACGGTAAAATGAAAAAAGGCAATTGATGACGTATACGATGACGTAGAAAGCAACCCAGAAAACAAGTATTTATTTAAAGTGGCATTTTTGCCGCAAGTACTCGATATATTAATATTCTTAAATACTTTATAAACAAAGTGTAAATTAAGTACGAATACTACAAATGTAATAAATTCCCATTTTGTGCTTTTGTTTATTGATCAAATAAGTCTGCAGCCAACTGTGGACTAGTTTTTGCAGCACGGCCGGCGAGGGAGCATATGAGCCGCGCTGCTGCTCACTTTATTAATGTTACGTAACGGACTGGTCTGTTTTCACTTTAGCAAATTCGTTTTTACTGTAATTTTGTAATGCGTTTCACTAACGTCTGAGAGTCAAAGATGAACACGGTGGATCGTTACGGTTTGCTGACTCCGAAACCGCGTGGGTATAGATTGATAAAAGTAAAATAATTGAGGCACTCTGTGCAAACGCAGGACGACGATAGTGTGGTCCTTTCCCAGTCCATCCTGTTCCACAAACGAAATACTCGCATTTTATCGTGCAATAAATAATTTGAAAAGCAGCTTCTTGATTTTTTCAGTTGGATTTGTGAAATGAGGGTTGTGTAACATTTATTTTTTATATTTTTAACGAAAAATGTGATTACTACAATAATTTATATTTCCCAATAACTGTACATGAAATCTCTGTTTACTCTCTCATGTGCGGTTCAGGTAAAGGTTCTCTGTCACGATACTGGGTATAATTCGCAGCTTCATATGCAAGAGGTGATTTCTTCGACGTAGGATGACGGGAAGATTCCAAAGGAGCCATTCAAGTCCCCACTCCACCAGACGTCGTCTTGTTTCTCGTATATATTTACAATGTCACCTGGTCCACAAAATATATAGTCAGTTTTTATTATTTGCTAAGTTTTCAATGTGTATGTGTATGCATACATCGCAACGGGACACTATTCAGAAAAAAATCACATCAAATTCGCAAATTACTTGAACATCGAAAAGAATAACTTAAAAAATAAAAGGAACAGTTAATAACATCATAAATTTTTCATAACAAATACAAAAATGTTGTTTTTACAGAACGAAACATGCGATAATTATTTTGAAACAAAAATGGTTACGTCTGTTTGGATGTAAATCGTTACGTAAAGTATATTTATTGAAAACGACGATGCAAATTTTATCTTGTTCTTAAATAAATAAAAAATCGCAATTGCATTCGTGAACAAAGATAATAGGATCGCTAACTCGTTCGTTACAGAGGAAGATGAAAGAGGCAGGTTACCAGTTTACGCGCAGCACAGCGTTGATGGAAACAGCCAAGAGTTGGCATCGTATTCAGCTACTTGTGCGTAAATATTGTAACAATGTCTCTACTTATCGACTGGACGAAAATAAGAACGATTAGAAGATCGATACTGTAATAATTAATATAAATAAAATAATAACTTATAAAAAGCTTCTTTGTATTATTAGGTATACAGTCAACGACTCAGAATAGTTACCAGGTGACAAGGTGAGTTCGTCGTCCAACCTCGCCTCGTACGAGTAGAGCGCGCGACATTTGCCGATGTACTTCTGCACTGGTTCATCGCCCGTGCTATTCTTCCCCACGTCTGTTAGATCTGTTGAACTGTCACTTTGCGACGAGAACTCGTCTAAAAGCAAACATCATTTTATCCATTTTGTTACAATAACCATTTATATTAATAATTGTTTAAAATAAAATGTTTGCCAACTCCGTTGTAAAAATTAAGACAATCAATTTTCTTCAACTTCTAACTGGCAACTTAATAATATACATTATACATGTAAATGCTTAAAATATAAATCATCTGAGTATTATCTCCGTATATACAATATTATTAAGTCAGGCGAAAATTACTGTTCTCACCAAAATCACTATCCTGTTGATTGGAGAGGCCGTCCCCGGCGCCGCGCTCGCTCCAGTCGAGCGGGCTCTCCGGCGGCAGCGGTTCTGGCGAGGGTGGCTTGAGAGGTGGGGGCGGCTCCGTGCACAAGGGCGTCACCGGTGCACTCTTGTGCTCCGTGTTGCGCCTGAACGACAGATGTTCGATGCGCAATTTGCTGGACGCGCGGCTCATGATGGAGTCACGCCGTTCCTTCTCATCCCCTCCATTCACGCTTTTCGATAAAGCTGTGTAATTCGGCTGTAGGTTTTTGTTGACTTCGTTTTGGTAATCAGCTTGCAGCCATGGCGGAATCTATCCCAAAATAATATTATGAAACAGTCATCAACTTCGACTGATGTTAGTAAGGCACTCCGTTATCATCATAATAAGGTATCAAGAAAACTGACCGCTAATTAATTATACTAGTAACTATCATTAAAATATCACTTAATTATAATTAACTAAGTACCTACTTCAAGTTATTCTAATATATTCAACGGCATAATAAATGAAATACGATTTTTTTAAAATATAATCCTATTTGAATAGAAAGTAATTGTAACGAATACAATAAAATTAATAAAATGATATGTTTTACCTTAAGAATGCTCTGTTGGAGGCCCTGTTTGTCTCTAACGACCTGTATATGCGTCGCCAGAGGATGCTGGCAGGGTGGTCGGTTGTCTAGTTCGCTCAAGCTGGAAGTTATTTTGTGCCGCACCGCCTCTAGGTAGGTTAGCATGGATCTCATCTGCAAGGTGTTTCGTTAATCAATACTATAAACGGACACACACAGATATAAATAATTAAATAACACGCCACACGTAACCACACTCACATGATACAATTTGTCGGCGACATTTTGTTGAGAGTCGTCGCTACCAAAAGTCGGCGTTTGTTTCATAGCCATCGATAACTTCTCCAAGCCTTGCTTGGACTTGCGTTCTCTTTCTATGTCTTGTTTTACTAATTGCATAATTTTGAGCAATGCCTGAAAAAAAGTGTCTTGATTGTGTAGACAATGTAATAAATTATTTACTCTATCTAAATAAATATAATATAATAATAAATTATTTACTGTATCTAGGAAAAACATACAGACTTGGATAAGGGCTAACTTGTTTGGGTAAGAAAAATACATACTTCTACCTGTATTTTTCTTACTCTCTTCTGGTTCGTTATCCGTGTTGGTTCATAATATTTTCGTGTAAAATTGAATATTTTAAACAAACAAACCGAACTGCGGCTGAATATTGTACTGTACCTAATTCATCTTTAGACTACTAACTAATAATAAATAGTTTCAATTTTGAAAACTAAACTTATTCTCGAAAAAAAAAATATAACTAATAAATCCTCACCAAGATGTCTATAAATCAATATTAACTGTTAATATTGCCAATAAATTAAAATATGCTTAAGAGTGTTTTTGCCGGATTAGTCGTTTACACGGGTTTTCTAAAAGATATTTTAAGCCAAATATTTATCAGTGACCTAAACAAAAAAGCTGTAAAAATATAGACAGTAGATATTATATGTAATGGTTAGATAATACCCACGATCTCCGGATTAATTACTGTCGTTGTAACATATATATTTGTAGCGAGTACTGTAATGGAAGATATAAATCAGATTCAAAACAGCACTAACAGCTTGAACGAACGTCTGAGTAACTCATCATAATATTATCGGTTTTTATAGCATGTGCTTTGCTATTTATATATATAATAATAATAATAAAATTACGAGTATACGGTATAAAGATTTAAATCGATACATAGCCCATATAAGCGCAGCTGTGGAATGATCCTAATACAGACGGGCTAAGACCTCCTTTCTGAGGCGAAGGTTAGTATCTTACTCCACTACGCCGCAATGCGGGTTGGTGGAGATATAATACTGTCAAGTGACTTTTAATTGTAATTAATTCGAACTACACATAATAATAATAAGTACGAGTAAAAAAAGTTGGCATGATATTACATACTTGTTTTCGTCGTTCTCTGTTCATGGCGAGCGTGGTGTGCTCGCAGTAGAAGTCAGGCAACAGTTGCTCGCTGGCTCCGGCCGGCGCCGAGCGCACGCCTCGCACCACACGCATGTCCACATTCGCATTCGCGTTTTGGATCGGCCCCACGAGA
This sequence comes from Vanessa tameamea, assembly GCF_037043105.1. Taxonomy (NCBI): domain Eukaryota; kingdom Metazoa; phylum Arthropoda; class Insecta; order Lepidoptera; family Nymphalidae; genus Vanessa; species Vanessa tameamea. The sequence continues at coordinate 16,646,244 of NC_087341.1, forward strand.
GCGTTCGTAGCCTGGATGTTGCCAATTTGTTATTAAAAAATTCTAATATTGTCACAATTTTGCCCGTCACTCTGCTCATCGGTTTACCTCTGCTAACTGTGGAGGTACAGCTGCCGTCAGCCTCAGATAACAATCGGCGGAGTTCTTCATCTGAGCGAGTCTTTCCTCTTCGAGAGATTCCAACATCCCCGCACCTTTCACGACGCTCGTTTCCCATTCCAACCTGGAAGAAATTATGAGATAAATAAAACCGGTCCAACTTGTAATATTCGTATTGATGCTTTGTTTTCACTATTTACCTCGCTCTTTCTGCCTGAACGCAGACGTTATAATATTCGACCTCGGTTTTCTTAACGGCATCCTCCGTTTTCTTCTTCTTTACCTGCAGTTTGGCGGCGTCCCTCTCACTCGTCGGGTTTGTGGTGCGGTCCGCCCGCGCCGCGCTCAAAATGGAATGCGGAATGTGACCCACACTCGAGCTCCGCGATATGCGGCTGTAAACGAATACACAGAGGTAGTAACTCGCTCCTGCCATCCGACTACTTTTAACATCGCAAAGCATTCAATATAACGCACAGCTATTCGCAGAGCAAAAAAAATTGTAGGATCCTTCCAATCAATCACTTTGCGAAATTAAATGGCGCTTAGATTCGCCGAGTTTATCAAGTGGTCAGACCTAGCATCTAGTGAGGCGTCTTGTAACTTCTCGTTCTCTCGCGCCGCCGCGTGCGACTGCCGCTTCGATTTGGCTTCGGCAGACCTCCAGTCGGACAAAGTGCGTGTCGTTTTATCAACATTACCTTCAATCTGAAAGGCCCGTTTTTAAGATATGATGAGAAAGAGACAGTCGGTGAATGGTTTATAGAACGGTCGATGTGATCGAAACTTAATGCAATACCTTCTTTCTTAGTTTAAGTTGGCTATCTATGACATGTTTCATTGGTTTTACGAGCTCCTCGGTTAAGGCACTGGAGTAATTTCTGCAAGTTATAAGACGAGTATATTAGTCGAATAGCTTAACGATTTATATAAACGAAATGAATAGACAGTGACGCTCACCTATGTATTTCTGATCGTTTTTCCATTTCTAAGGCCACATGCTTCCACGCCTCTGCGCACGAGCCGACACTCTCTTTGCAAGCTTTGCTTAACTTGGTACTGAGTTTCGTTAAGCATTTCGAATAATAATTTTCTGCTTCTACCCTGTAATGAACACAAACTTACTCACACAAGCTGTAGTATCCACATATGATGCAACAGTTATCAAGGTCACGTAACGTTCCATCGTTAGGTATACGATGTAAGTTATTATTGAATCGTTACGGAAACATCATAAGAAGCATCATAAAAAATTGTCATTGTGGCGTAATAGTCGAAGTCGGCTACGAACGAATACAAGTACGAATGTAGTTTCGTAAATAAACAGTTAAGATAATTTCGAGTCGCTCGAGAATACACTGTATATTTGTGACCGTCGTGGTGACGCCAAGTGGGGCGTCGTATCGCAACGGTCTATTTTTGTTTTTTGTGGCCATTGCCGTAACCTTACAGCGAGCACCACTCGTGTTAACAAGTTGCCTACACTGTTTCGTGGGATAGACTAAACCTGTTATGAGGCCAACAAATAAAAAGTAGATTTGCCTAATATAAAAATCAAAATGAATCAACAATCGTTCGTCTACGTTAACCTTCAAACTCCTGTTGTGATCGTGTTATACAGCTGTTTTATCCCGGATCGCGGTGAAGGACAGAAAAACGATTCGTTTTAAACAATAATGTATTGTGCATATGTGACATCACAAAGAAATATCAATAAGATGTCAGATAAGCAAATTGTTGCATACGACTTGACTGAATGTGATAAAAAACCTACTAATAAATAAAATGAATAATCGATAGTGCTGAATTGAAAAGTGACCTTTCTTGTAAAATGGAGGCCAGCTCCTTACTGAAGTCGCTGCCTTGCTTCACGTAGCGACGCAACTCATCGAAGCCATTTTGAGCCTGAAAACAACAAAACGAATGTGATATACGAATAGTTGTGAACACACAGAACGTAGTATATTTCTTGAACAAAGTTGTTCGATGAGTACAAGTACTTTTAGATACTTACTCGTTATGACTTGCTATACGCAGACACAAGAAACGAAGTATTGTGTACAACTTACAAGGAAAAAGATAAATTCTACAATTGATTAAATGTGTTGAAAGAAGGTGTGTTTACTCCCGATCTGCCCCACGAAATGACTACTATTAACTGAAATTGTTTTACTCATTTCAAATAATTTCTTTCAAACGCCAAAATAATTATGGCACGCTTTAAACACTTGCATGTTAAAAGGAAGTAAGCATTCCTTGTGATTTCAAAAATTTACCGAAGATATCTAAAACTTATCAAACTGGTCTGTGTAAACTTTAATTATATTTAACAATCTTAAAATGTATTTTTAAAATTGTAGAATTTGTTCGTCTAAGTTCTGTTGTAAATACTAAAAAAAGGTTTACCGCAATTATCACCAAATATATGCTCAAATGAAAAGTATTTATTGGTAAAACAATTGTATGTGATCAAACAGAGTGCCCCTAGCTTGTCCCACGGAAATTAAGACAGTATCAGATGATCAAATGGTTAAATTCCATTATATATTTGTATTTTTTTTTTAAATTAATGTTTAAGGCATATATATTTTATTGTTTTACAGTAAAAATACCTACCTGTAACCTGTAATTTAATTATCACACTAATATTGCAAAGAATCTTGTTTTTATTTTGTAAATTATCGCAAAAAACTACGAATTCAATAGTAATGGAACTTTTATTAATATTGTAATTTAAAGTCTTATAAGGGACAAAGGATTATATATACTCTAAAATTTGTAGTTTATTTTAAAATATAATCCAATAGGAAAATATCTTCTAGTTTTCGCGCAAGTCTGTGTAGATGACCTCCAAACGGTGCATAGAAATTATAAATCTGCATTAGTAAGAAATCTTTCGTTCATTTCAATATTTTATTAAACAATTGGAGTACGCCGTAAACAACAGTAGGACGCCGAACATTTAATATAACTGATAAGCTGTCTTATGCAATGTTTAGTGAGTAGCCTTTACAATATTCTAATGGCAGGAGTAGTTAGCGTTTGGATTTACCTAGTCGATACTATTTGCTAATATTATACAATCCAAACAGTTTTTATGAATATATATTAATTTATTTAATACATCAGCATTCCCTTTCTAATAGTTTCAAAACCATTTTCACGAATACCACTGATTATTTAGGTCTCAACCAAATACGTCGTGTCGATTCAAGGCCAAGTTGTTTATTCATCTTTAGGTACGCTGTTATATCTACATCCGTACAGGCATCGGTATCGGGTACACCTCCAACGAACTTTAGTATTCTTTCATCTGCGATTCTTTCATTGTCATTTTATCGCGGTCACAGTTAGTAACGGCCGAGAACGAGCATTGCTAAAGCTGCAAAATTATTCGTAGATTTTTCAAAATGTCAATTAATGTGATTTCAGATTTTGTAAATTGTTTATTCCTTTCAAATAAATGCACACAAGAACATCCCGCCGGGAGTACATCTATTTTCCGTTGATTTATATTGAGACCAGTTTAATAATAATATAATTTGCGCACAAACGCTCGTAGGTACATAAATATGCTAATGAGAAGAAATCGTAAGACAAAAGCAGATCGAGAGCAGCGCTACTGCATTATCGGAGTTATTAATCGCACGCGAGGATCCTCGCCGAGAGCCGTTGTGATAATTACATACTAATCGACCGCGTCCGCGCCCCCCGGACCACCCCCGAGCGAGACCGACCACGCGACGCGCTGTTAGAATATTCGCGCACCAAGTACTAAAAGAGTTGTATTTTACGTCATTCAAATAAATTATTCATAACACTATCTACAGTCAAATAGATCTACTTTCTATTTTGTCTCTCCATACTTATTATGAAACGATATTTATTTATCTCTTAAGATCGAAACTGTGCACTTTGTTTTATCAATTCCAGTATCAACGTTGTCCTGGTGCTGCATGAACCACCACAATTATTGCAACTACCCCTATAGTATATAAGTATATATAAAATAATATACCCAAAAAAAAAACTGTAATGAGAATTATATTTAAGAGAAATTAATATTTATTGCGCAAAAAATATATTCCGTTGAGTGCTGGTCAGACGGTGAAAGATTTAAGTTAATTAATACAAATTATAGCTTCTCTTGTCAAATGAAAATAATTGTTCGAGAATTTAAAACCACAAGCTGATATTGGCAGCTTAAGAGCTTATCAGATATTGGTTTGTAGTCGTGACGTAAACATAAACGAGTTAGCCTGCGATAACGAGCAACACATACAGACATATTTTAAACACACCGCTGTTAACGTTAGATAAAAAAGTAATGTTTTTAGTCTTAGATTAATTATTTGAGCACATCGTGTCTTCTCCATTCAAGTGTCATGTACAATACAAGTACAAGTCTGTACTGCTCTTAGTGTCCCCCCTTGCTCTGCCCGCGGCTGCTATCGCTGAGACACGTGACGTCACATAACGACGTACGCAGCACGTGCTGTCACGAGTTCATGTTGTCGTTTAGAGTGAACACTTTTTTGTTGATCAATTTTCTGAAATGATGTAACGTTTAGTACATACAAAGAAAGATCGATATACTAAATAGTTCTTAGCGTACAGCACGATACCATCAAATTAGCCGAGACACGTTCCCGATCGGTAACATTTCTCTATTTGATATAATTTATTCACGTCAGTCACAACAAATCTTTCTTTATCTGCTGGTCACGCGCCGGTCGCGCCACAACGGCATACATCAATGGATTAAGCGATGCTATATACCGAGCATACCATAACTTTCTTTACACAGTGACTTTCACCGTAGTCAAAAAAGATTTTAAAATTCACCGACGTAAGGTTTCAATTAGCGTGCACGTTTGATCGAGTCGATTGAATTTCGACGCTTATAGCAAGCGTTGCGCATGCGTTGAATGGCGACAAGTACTGCGGCCTATGAACATCCGTCCGCACGCGCACGGGAAGTACTCGTGCCATAATTATGACGTGAAATAATATAGCAAATACCCTTATTAGTACATTTAGATTTTTGTACAATATTTCATTGTGAAGTTAATAGATTAGTAAAACAAGTAAACGTAATATTCTTTAGTAAAAAGCCCGTGCCATCATACATAAATTTGCTCCACGAGTCGCCCTGACGAGTGGCTGATCGCTCGTTTGCGAGGTTGCGGCGACGCTCAATGATCATTGTTATCTCAGGCAAACCTCCGCGCCTCCACACAAGCTTTCTATACACGGCCGTGGCAGCTCACACGAACTATGTGCTATTGATGATATAATGTCGTTGTACATACGAGACAAATTGTTAAAAATATACGCAATGCCATTTTTGACTAATTTGATAGCTCAGAATTTAACTATAGTTTTTAAAATATTTTAAAGTTATTATTTTAAACTGATATTGATATAGCGTAGTGTATTCTTGCGGCACTCGTCGGCCATCGGACAGTCGCCACGTCTCGCCATCGTATCTCGATCTCGCGCAATACATTGTAGCAATGATCCAGTAAATCACGTTTTTAAATTACTATCTCTACTCGGAAGATTTCTTACCAGTAGGTGTGGAAAGCAGGAACACGATTTCTACTTTTTCTAAATGATTTCCCCTTAAGTTATATGAACAGTTATTGCTGCGCTTGAATGGCGGACTAACTCAAGATAAACCTACAACATTGTTGTATTTACGGCCTGTGGACCCAAAATGTTTACCAATAGTGTAATTTATTAGTAACCGTTTCTCTGTAGCGGGTGGTATTCGTCTGGGCGGTTAGCTGGTCGCCGATCACTAGAATGAGAATTAGAGCAATATTTTGCAACTGTCATGATGTACTTTTCACAGTTCCGATACCTCCGACAAAACTTTCTATGCGGTTAATGGTCACGGGGATTGGTCAATAGAGATCAAATCATATTCTTTATCGATTCTTGTGTCTTTTAAAATATCTTGATTATATACATTTATCATTTTCCTTTCAGCTGCAAATAAAAAAATACTGAGAATTTTTCATAGAATCAGAGAACGCGGCGAGGGGAATCGTTTCATAAAATATTAGCGCACGTTATCGTTGCATGTACACACATGTACACACATGGATACACATGGACACACATGGACACCACGACGTCGACTCAGCGTCGTACGGATCGGATGACTGCCGTCAGAAGCTCGCACGTGTGCGCGAATGTGGGAGCTGAGGACCCTCGAACATTTACAATAACACGCATCACAATAATCACATCTCTTTAAAGCAAATAAAGATGAATGACGAGCGCATTGTTATTATGTTATTGTGAATCGATTCGATGTCGCAGGTTTCCATAGGAACTAGCAGGCGGCTCGCAATGTATAGGCTTTGTATTGCTTTGCAAATGCTTCGGCAACTCGAGAACATTAGAGGCTCGCAGAGATCGGAAGCGTTAAACAAACTATTCTACGCTTTTTAATGTGATGCTATTGGCCGTCGTAAAGAAAGGCAACGCCATTTATTCATTGGATGAATTATTTCCTTATTTTATTTCATACTCCAGCGCTGCTTCGTACATTCTAAGTTTTCTTTGTTTCGTTTAAATGTACGCACATCTGAATCAAACAAAATATTTACCCTAAAAGTAAAGCTGAAGCGACGACTTATAACGTTCGTTTCAATGGAAAAGTAGGTATATTGTAGTAGGTAGATTTTTTAAAAAGATACAACTTACAAAGTAATTGTTGATGTTTTTCTAAATTTCGTTTACTTATGTGAAGTATGTAATATTTATACATATTATAAAAGATAAACCATCTTGTATAATATAGATAAATATTACATACTTACTCACAATAGCGAAACGAAGCGTCACTTCGTCCACGTAGGCGTGATTATACTTGTATTGTATTGTAAACATTAATAAAATAGGAAGAGACTTTGAATTTGGTCTTCCAGTAGACCATCATCATGATAATGATCATTTAAAAGTAACATACTACTCATTTATTTTCGCTTTAACAACAGTTATAGTCGAACATCGAAATGGTTCCCTACCTATCAGCGGTCGCGCTATAACAGCGAATAAATTATGTTTGATTTAAGTGCAACTTGTATCAGCCGGGAAGACCTGAACTGGATTCCCTTGGCAGATTTTGCGTTGACTCTTAAAATCCTTTCACTCGTATAATAAGTTTCGCTGGCTGAGTAAACTTTTACCCCCATTAAGTCACTTTCACTATCTGGATGCCGAACGGAGCGCGGCAATGGCTTTAATTGTTTATTTCACGATTACGTCAACACTGACTCATCTTAAATTCTGTAAACTATACCAAACTAAAAAAAGATTGTGATATTATTATTGAGCATTAACAAGATTTTGACCTTTTTTGTCTAATTAATAGAAATTTCATAAATATTTTATGGCAAATACTATTTTCAACGGAATCCCGTTTAAAAGTCATATTGCTTATCTTTCAAATAATCAAATTAATTGTCACTTAAAATATAAACTATAAGAAAAGAGCATCAACTTACCCAATAGTTATCTTTGAAGGCCTGGTTGTTGGAGGAACGCAGGTGAATCATGTCCTCGAGCGTGGTCTGCCAGCGATCCATGCCGGCGCTGTTCTTCGCGGAGTCGTCTCGGCTCACGGCCGCATCCTCCTCGTGCTGCGCGGACGCCGCATCGCCGATACCGCTTTTGGCGCTGCTACTGCTGCTGAACGTCCTATAGGAAACGATATCATATATGAGCTTTACTTTTTTCATTCAGAGATAATTTTTGCATATTATTTCTTCTATCTGCAGTCAATATCACAGCATACCACACAATGCGGAGCGGAAACATTAATTCGATAGAGCTGTAATGAGCCATGTCATAATGATTCATACTTCCTTATGCGTAAGTCTTTCTTACTCATCTAGAGTTATTTGTGTGAAAAATGGCGCTTAATTAGCCTGCAGCTTGATAAACAGGAAACGCTGTTTCTGTCTGCCTGACTATTGAAATATTTGAAGGACGTTTAAGTTAAACCTGCTAAAGTTCTTGAGTCTTGTTTAGTAACTAATTACACTATATTTCTGATTATTAATACGCCTAAGGAACCCTACTCTGACATAGCCTTCTGGTTTACTGGCAAATATTATACATTTACTTTCTAACCGAAGACAACGACATTTAGCATCGACGATTTTACAACTTTTCACTAATATGATATATTCCTAACAATGACCAATCTGCAAAAGTCGATTGCTCGACCTGCTCTTGTGGCACGTTGGGGAGTGACGGCGGACGTGTGTAGCTGTAACATATTAACAGACAGAAGAGAAATATGTTCTAACACATTCTTGTAAAAATCAAAGATACCTACTTCTGACCACCGAGTACCAACCAACATATAAAATTGTGAACTCAAGAAACGCTTATAATATTTATAATATTAAATATTTATGAAAGGCATAATTTATGCAATAAAATACAGAATACCTAAACATTATGCATATATTATGTGCGTTGCTTCCTTTGTATGGGATATATGGATTTTTAAAACAATTAGACACGTGCTCGACTCGGCCTTGCCCGCGTCACCGTACTCGTTAGTCGCGAAGTGGCGCATCGATTGCCCCGCTGGGTTGCAGATACTGCACGGTCAGTGCTGACACCTGTCTCCGACACGACACGCCGACACCTCATCGCCGGCTCTTGTCCTTGTCCAGTCGACAGCTGCCGTCCGCATGCTATGCTGCTACTCGCGCCGCGTGTCACGTGGCGTACAGCGATGAGTTTCTTTGCTTTCGTCCATCGTATTCCATTCACTATAGGTACGTTTAGATACGTTTCCAATATTTGCTGGCACGATAAGTCATTTATTGATAAAGCTCGGTACTTAGTGTATGTCATTAAGAAATAAATAAGCGTGTGGAGTTTCGATTTCAAAAGCGTTAAGACTTGTAAGTTGAAAACTAGCAAACTCGAGACTTAATATTAATGCTCTATTTAATTTATATTTATTGCCGGCGATAAGCTTTGTGAAACCGTCCACGCGAAAACACCTGGTGCAAAATCGTTATATTTAATGCACCTATTTTAAACAATCACACTGATTTTAGATAGAGGTAAGTTTTGATGTTTAAATATTCTGAATTCACGCAAAAAAACAACCAGATTCGAGCTTTTATAATAGCTTAATAAGATGGAATGAATGAATCTCAGGATGGACTAAAGCGAATAAAACGGCGAGTGTGAATGTTGCATATTTTTCGAAATACATGGATGTCAGAGTTAAACGATACGTAACAGTTTGATACTACCGAATCCCCGAATATTTACCAATTTATGTGCATATTCATAGCGGCGCAGAAGAAAAGTGAAAAGGAGGCGGTTGGCACCCGTAGATATCAATCATTAAAATTTAAATCACAATATTTTTAAATCATTGTTATGATAAACAAGTTTCATATCTTTTGTTGTGATCAGAGTACATTTTAATTAAAATTAAAATTTTCAAAGTGGCAACACATTAAGAAGCTTCTAAGGCCATCAATATTGCGTAAGGAAAATATTTAAGAAGACAATCAAACGATGAGAGATAATTATTAAAAATATAATACCTACGGATTCCTTCCGGCGTATTATTGTCGCGAACTGCGCGATTTTATTTTCTAACACATTAAAGTAAATGAAGTGGATGATGAAATTTAGCTATTTCGAAACGGCCGAGCGATTAGTTTCTGAGATACTATTGGAGGATTTGCCAGACCGCCGGCCGTTACATAACCTCCAAGCGCCCGTTGCCGACCCGCGGCCCTCGCCGGCTGCCGCACTCGCGCCTCCGCCGCCGCACCATGGGGCCCAGTGACCTTTTTGTGCAATCTCATAACTCTATCTCACACAATACTATCTCGTAAGATCGGTGTCCCGTCAACTCATAACATATTTTTATCATAATCAACTTGATAGTTTTATTATATTTAAAGTTATGTGATAAATATGTAAACAAAATAGTTTTTATATAAATATCTTATACAAGTCCAAGTCAAATGCGAATTAATACATATTCGTCACTCGAAAGTCGACGTGTGTGATGGTAACAGTTTGACTCGAGTACATCGTTTGTAACTACGTTCCGTAGGTAGTATCACTATTTTCGCAATTTAATCAAACTCATTTCATAAGTGTAATATTCTTTATAGTGAACTAAAAGTTGTTGAGTTAATATTCGAGTCCGACAGATATGAACTTTGGAACAGAGCTGGTTAACTGATTGCACCCGATAGCGGTTGTAAACAGTTTTCTCATAAATATACAAGAACTATCACACCGAGTCAATTCATCGTGCATAATGTAATTGATTCTATCGACACATTGTGACATCTCACACGTAACCAACACCAGATGCAAGTAGATCAGTTTCATAATAAATGTGGTGGTAGAAACACGAGCAGAGCTCGAGAGTCGAGCCGCCGCCGCGCCGCCGCTCCGCGCGCTCTCCGGGCCTCGGATACTCCGCACTCTCGGCCGAGACGAAAGTCAACGCCGACATTCGGTTATAACGAGACCTTGTGTTATATTCATTGAAGCTAGAATTGATTTTGCGATAAAACGAGGTTTCCTTCCTGCAATGGTTGAATGCTGTCAAGAAATAAAGTAATAAAATACCCGATTTAAGACCTTGCTATTGTTTAAAAGGCTGCCAATACATTCAGTCAAAATCCAAACATTTGAAAACCATGTTCTTCAAGGTTTTTGAAGCACTTCGATGAATGAACCGTCATATTACAGTGAATAAATGTAAAGCTACCACCGACGCTTGGAAGGCTGCTTTATTTGGTAATCAGCTTGAAGGGAGGATCTCCCTCGAATGACAATCGATTTGCGGCAACGAAAGTGTTGCTGATCGAAACTTGCATAGATCCATTCGGTGACTTTCACTGGGCCACGGGGCCGCGCGACTTCTACCGCTATGCTCGACTTGATGTTGTTATTTTCAGGACGACGTTCGGACATTTAAATGCTAATAACTTTAAATCGCAAATTCCCACGCTTAATTGTGTTTATTTATGTACGTAATTAACGCAAAAGTGAATCTGAAAGTCGGAAGTCTGAAAACGTTTACGTTTTATGAAGTAAGTATAAGGCATTCCATTGGAACATCAATAAAATAGGAAACTAGGACCCTGATTATGGACCTGACGGGATGTGAACCTGGGTAGGTTACGTTACGTACATTAGATATTTTGCCGCCAAACAGTATTGTTGCGTTCCGGTTTGAAGGGTGAGTCGAACAACATAACATCTTATTTACCAAATTGGACGAAGGACTGGTTAATATTTAATATTTAAATTTTTTCTGCGTCGAAATCCATGGGCGGTGGAGACCACATTAAGTGTCCCACCTATATAATAAATTGCGCTTGGGTTTCAGACTTACAATCCAACAATATTAGGCTACTTATAATTTGAATTGTAATTTTTATGTTATATTTGTGTCGGTATTCCGCCAATATAAGTAAATTGTTACTCTAAGTATTGAAACAAGGCAATCACTCGTCGGATCGGATTTAAAATAAACCGGAAATTATTAATGATAAATATTTCTTAAAACTGTCCCCTTCTCTCGGGCTCCCCGACAACACAGCGCGACCTCGAGTGACCCTGAGTTGAAAATTAAATTACATTTAATTTCCTACTCAGGTTTGATACAATCACGGTCATAAATTACCCACCACGGAAAATTTGGCCTCGCACCACTACAATCAGCGATGTAGTATCGCTGATTTCTAGGACGAGATGAAGCCGAAAAGAACATTTGTTATCAAGATGTTTGACGAAACAGTCTTCGGCATACATACATATACTGGTATGTATGTGCGTATGTCACTCACACAGCCGAATCATATCTAAAACACATTTAAAAGCACACTAGTGCAATCAGGTTTATAAGAATACCTTTAAGCAGTACAAAATAAGTCGTTTAAGCGTCTGTTCATTGTGTTCATTTTTTGAGTAAATATATTATAATTTTTTTTTGGTTTTTAATATATTAATAATTTATGTAATTGTAACCTAAGTTTTTATGTGTCGTTTTGATTAAATCATAAGAAACTTATCAAATTAATATTCAATGAATAGTTTGAATCAATTTTTTTACATTAAAATCATTACTGCGGTTTATGTATAAAAGAAAAATATATGCAGAGAATCAGACTTTTCTGTACCTAGATATTATAAGGTCTACAAGATCTACTAGCAGAAAGATTTATAACGATATTACAAATAGTAAGTTTTGGCAGCATTCGAATTGATATTAATATAATGTCAAGCTTCTGAATGACTATTCGAGTCATTGAAATGCGTTACGCTTGTTCTCTACACGGTACTAATTCAGATCAAGTTTAGTGAAAGAAAGAACACATCCCTTTAAAACTTTTTCTTGGAATTAAAATTCCCGTTTATGTCTCTTGCTTTTAGACTGGTAGCTTGAGATGTACCTATTTATTCTATATTTGAATAATCGCCTGCGAAGAAAGGCGCGGCGACCGGGCAGGTCACAGAAATAGATCGTTTGGCTTGGATCACCCGCTTGTAGTATATTTGTTATATTTGTTTATACATCTCACTATTTACAAATCGCCAATAGTCGCCCGAGGCTGTACTCGCCCGTCGGGTGTTAGGTTATTAGGTATAGTTATGAGCAGCCGCAGCTCCGGCTCGCGCTGCGCGCATAAGGGCCCCGTTGTCAGTTTTCTTGTGGTACATATTATCCTATTATTATTTTGCAGTTTTTATGCAAAGCTCTTGTCTATATTTTCTTTGAAACAACGTTTTAGAAGTATCGCGCGAGTATACTTTACCCTTTTATTGTTTGTACGGAAGTAAGTGCTAGTCGCCACAGTTATATCACCCTGACGGTCAACGACCTTAACAAGTATTATTAAATTTATTGACTGAGTAGCATCGATTAGCATGTCGACGAGAGCGACTCCACCGGTCCTCAGTGTCGCCACATACTCGGCTAAGCGATTACCATTGTCCATAGACACTGGCTCTGCTCCTTAAACCCCGCCGATCCCGGACTCTGACATTTAATGCTTCGTCATAGGACATACATATCTACTGTGATACTCTGGCACGTCTTCCCTGTAAATCGAAACTCAGAAAGAAAAAGCTTATTGTTTGGCCGTGGAGTACAGGCAATTATTTTATGTAATAAACTGTACCGATGTCTGCAATGAACACAGTCTGTACTATTTGATAAAAACGAATAACAATTTCTCTTATTCGCAGAGCGAAATATCTCAACGTATTCATTTTAATGAGACTGCGCGTCTATTTCATTTAAATAATATTACACCTTAAAACACTTTCCAAATTAAATGAAATGTGATAATTTATATACCTACATAAAACATTTCCTTTCTCGTCAAATAGCTCACTTTTTCTATGCACAAGTAAAAGTTACTTTTTATTTTATTCAAAGGCTTTATATTTTATTTTATTCAAATAAATAGTATTTATACCATAACATGTTCAACGAAATCTTACAGACATCGACTGGGACTGTGAGAGCGGGGTCGCCCCCTCGACGTAAACCAGGAGATCGAATCTCCTTCATTAGTGGCATTTTCATCTGATACGTAAGCACTCGTAACATATCGTAGTTTCTCACAGCTTCGTGTAATAATCTTGCACACTATCTTTGTGCTGCTGACATTTGTTTACCTACACACATGCGCATCGCGCACAGGGTAGGGTACTCACTCGCCAAGATACGCCAAGCTACCGACGCCTCACACTCGTGTCAAACTACAACACGACGAAAGTATTTCAACGACTCGCCTGACAAATCTACTAAGAAAAGTAATTGTCACGAGCTGAGCGAAGGTATCGTCAATGGACACGTCCTCGATGCAATTAATTTAATAATAATACAATTTGTATTGCTGTTTACCTCATTTGGAACACTAATTCTTAAATAGATACCATTTTATATTTCAAATAATACAAGAAAATACACACGATACGCGATAAAGAGATACGTTTAACACGGCACCAACGGTCGACCGTGACCGCTACCGCCGCCGCCGGCATAGAGTGGCCACACAAAATGATCACCCGCCGTTACTCCGATACCCAGCTCACTGATCGCGCACCGAAGCGATAACCTTGAAGTTTCAATATACCTGTCGTGCGGACTGCCTTCTAATACTTAATTAGCCTTTTTTGAATTACGTGTTATATCGACCTATACAAATAGACTATCTATCTATAACTATAGAGATGTGCTTCAACGTTGATTATGAATCCTTACCGACTGGCTTCAAACGTCTTATTATTATAACGCTCTGAATAAAAAGGATTATAAACTAAAAAGACGAGCTGTGATAGTATATAACAACAGATATTATTGCTATAGGCTATTGATTTCCTATAAAGCCTAATAATATAAAGTATTTATTTACATAATTATTATTATCAAGTCCTAAACCATATACAAATAAGAATTAAAAAAGACACTATGATGTATAATTCATGACCGCGTGGAATTGTGGCAATCATACCAGCAGCAGTTCTCCGTTGAATCGCAATGCGGATCCTCTGGGCAAAAACCGAAACCGGGCTGGTTTCGGTTTTTGCTATTCTGCTATTGATTTGCTTGTATTTATTGAAGAGAGCGGTCTATCTCCAAAATTTATCATCATATTTCGAAATCTCTTTCAAACAAAAAAGTAATTTTGCATTCCATCTGTATTTGACGGAGTTATGCCCGAACATACGAACTGAAAAACTATAAACCTCCAAATTGATAAGCTCCTGCTCTTTTAAAAGAAACATGAAAAGAGTAAGTAGTGAGTATGATGTCTCACGAGGAAGGTGAAGTAACGGCGCTCGTTGCAGTGCTTGCTACTTAGTAATGCAATGCAAATATGAATACATACAAATCAATAGGTTTTTTCCATCCGCATCCTCCACGCTCGCGCGTGCGCAGCGGAGCGCGGGTCCCCGCTAGTGACTGGCGGCCTAGTGGGGACACGCTTCGAATATTCGGCCATATCGGTCGGTATTTTATGTTTATCGTATGGAATATCCTAAACAAAGTAATTGATTTAACGAGCGGGTTTTGCTCACCGCAATTAACATAGGTAATATTAATTCGTGAATCGTGAATAGGTCGTATATATATATAATTCGTTAGTGTTATGGGAGGGTCGGATTTCAACATATATGATTAGGTACTTGCGTATATTAATAAGACTAATATGACAATAATATCTGGATGTCTTTCATTCAACATTTTAGAGGTTACTATAAGTATTGAGAAACATTGAGAAGGTTACTATAAGTATTTAAAACGAGATATTTACGGTGAGTTTCGTTTGTAATACACGGGATCGAGTGTCGAGTGCACATAAAACGAATAGTAGGGGTGAAAGTGACAATGGTAGTGGTGACCGGTGTTTACGCAGCGAACGTACGAGAAAGGAGGTAGTCCGATATGGACACTTCTAATGCCGTCAACGTCTACCCGCAAACTTCAGTCTCGTGAACAAGACGTTTTTAGACAATGTCGAAATATCGATTATTTACGAGTTTTGCTTTCACAGAGCACACTTACAATAATTGTCGGCCTCAGTACAGAGCAGTGCGCCTTATTATATATTAGTAATTCGCTTAACTTTTCGAAATATCAGAAAGAAGATGATTCTACTCTACTTGTCCATGTGATAAGTTCATTCAAAACCAGCGAAAGCACGAGTCTTTAATCAATAGTTAAGATAGTCTGTGATTAATGATTCTATACACAAATAAAAATCTTCCGAGAATGGTCGTTATTTCCGGATTGGAAACCTCGCACAATCTTGCAGTTAAATAATTCTTGAAAATAAAAGTTAAATCTGTTTGCCAACATAAAGTTGTTCGACTTATCTTCTGCATCGTGTAAATGTTTTATAAATATATAAATAATTACGCAAACATTAGTCCACTGTTCAGCGGTAGTAAGGCGGTCATATGGAAACGAGTATTTTGTATAAGCGTATGCTCGACCCAGTAGCCTGCCATATTCGGTTTCACAATAAAAAAGATAAAGCTATCACAGGGCCCGAAGGTCACGCTGCCTCCGAGCAGACACGAGATTCGAGAGCGGCTGATCGAACGCCAGACGCGAGCCACTGGCAAAAACTTTGTCCTGCAGTTGTTTTGCTTCACTTTAGTCACTTATTACGATAAGTGCAAACAATAACAATCTGAGAATTATTGGTTTTAAGCGCGTCACGATACAATACATCACAATATTTAATTATGAGTACGTCTGGCTCAGCACTTGGTAGCACTCAGCTTGCAACGCAAAAACTAAATCCCAACCAATTTTCTTCTTAATCCTTGTAACTCTTATTTTATGAGACACACAGTTGCCAGGGCCTTTATTTTCTTTTAAAAAAGTAAATCCAAGAATAAAGTTAGTACCTAAGGCTACCCGGTGCCAAATACTGTCTGGAAATCGATAATATGTTGACATGCATCTTATTACAGAGGAATTGGCGTTTCAGTCGTCACGACAATGGAAACTTGATATGAGATATATCAAAGATCAATACTTTGTATATTATTTATTTATATTTTAAACATGAAATTCAAAAAGTGAATGTTAATACATCAAAGGTAGGTAAATGTATGTCGATTCCAACGGTGACAAAATCGCATTGCGTAATTTGTGACAATCAACTGTATACGTTTCAAGTTTTGGTTATGATTACGTCAGAAAAAACTTTATCGATTACTTTAGTTACATATTTACAGATTCAATTAACCAGGGACAGGCTTCCTCGTGAAGTTATATGATATCTGATTGAACCGGATGAAGAAGCAGGTCTTCAAATTTTCTTATTGTCTTATTTATTGGAATATAATATTTTAGAACACACCTTGTGCATAGACGTACCTTTTACATCCACATTTTAAGAATAAAATAATTATAGTCGTACGTTATTTGCGGTATCGAACTGTGAATTAATTAAAATAATGTTGTATTGCCGAGCCATATTTTATTGGTATATATAACAAACTACAGTAGAACTCACCGATAAATATCTGAATGTACATCGTGGCCACATCTTAGAATTGATCACTTCTTGATCAAATGTGGATTTCATGAGACGTCCCGCGACGACTGTCCATGATAATGAAACGATTCATTGTCAACCTTTGATGACTCGTTCATTTCTTTTAATTACTTTTAAAAAGTTCAATCTTATAGTTATTTCAATAAATCAAAATATTCTTTATTCGAGTAGTACATAAAAGCACTCTTGAATCGTCGTGTTACAGCGTTGAATTAAATTTAAGCTACTAACGGTAAGACGGACTTAATTTAAAATCATACTAATTCTTAATAACTTTACTGTTCTTCTATCTAGTAATTCTAGCATCTAATCATAATCACAACACGTTAAATAGACTTCTTTGATGATTTAATAAAATAAACTTTCAATAAAAATTAGAGCGTCTGCAGCTTTACTGTCTGCTTTTGATTTTTATTAAAATGCCACCGGCCAAGGAAACACTCTCGTTGAAAACAGTGTCGCTTTTGACTACAATTTTGATAATCTTGTCTCGTCTCGAGTTTCGACCCGAAAGTCCCGAGAATCGAGACAACTAACATTACGAAAAGTCCAAACCCTAGTCAGGAGTCGTATTCAAAGAATTCTTGTGTTTACTTATTTTATTCGTAAGTTATTATTTGAAGTTTTTCATTGACAAAGCAAATAACTGGACAGATATCCTAAATAGCCGACGAACCGCCGCAGATCGCGTTAAGCAACAGAATAAAACCTTAGTAAATGTTTCCAACAGCCAGTCGACCGGTTTAGTGTAAATGACAAACATGTATTGTGGCCCGTGTTTTTATTTATAGGGACAATATATTCTGTATCAACATGTTGTGCGCTAGTTCCAACTACGTAGCTATTGAGTTCAGTGGCTGCAGTTAGTATACGAGCCTTGAGTCACTTCGGATTCCATTAATATTTAGTGTTAAAAGACCCTGAATAAAATGATACTAATGAATATTTGTATTTTGATATCAGATGGTTTTTCCTTTCGGTTTAATTACCGTGTCCGTAGTCCGCAGTCGGCAGAGCTGCACCCCGCGCCGCACCGGAGCCGCACCGGAGCCCCACCGATAGACACGTAAACAGTAATATAAATAATTATTTACATTACTGTTTACGTGTCTATCGCATTTAATTAATGCTGAACGTGCGTTATTGAATAATAAGTGCGGAAATACACATTAAAGTTATTTAGTTTTTGCTCAGTGGTTGAAATTTGACCATCATTACTTATTGAAAATTTTATGAATAATCTTCTTTCATTGTTTCCTTCACTCTGATTTGCATATTTATTAGCTAACAGTAAATCGGTTGATCGGCTGAGTAACAAAGGAGAAACGTACTAACCGTACCGTTCTGTATTGGCGTAGGTATTACTATTAGATACGTTACTATAAACGTTTCTAGTATTTCTGTAGAAGATTTTCTATGAATCCAGAAGAAACAAACAAACGCCTCATCCCTGCTCAATATTAATATAATGAAACCGACAACCACGTTGTTATAATATACCTAAGACCGATAAGAAAACAGCTTCACTTTAAAACAGATAAAAAACATCTGAACTTTCACTACAACGCGGTTGTAGAGTCATTATGTCGCGACAAAAGAAGAATAAAAGTATGAGAAAAATGTAAGTAGTATTATTTACACAGGGCCAAACACATTCCGCCCAACATTCGACACGTGGCGGCCATTGTTTCGAGCAGATCCCTCGACGCTGGTCGACATCAGTCGGTTAATCGCGACCGATAGAAAGGTCTATACTATAATACTTCTAAAGACGAGAACCGATAGAAAGTCGCCATTGGACGCCCGCAGTCAATCATGCGACTTCAGATGTTATATTCCCTTGTGTCTTGCATGACTCTGGCTCGCTCACCCTTTAAGCCGGAATGCAGCAACGCACTTAAATTCTTTGCGAAAGCATAATTATTTATTTCAATACTACTCATAGAACAATTGGCGATCCAAAATTTGCAAAAGTACTTCGAAAAAGTTTTAATTTGATTTGTTTTCATAGACGTGACGCGATTTCACAATGACACATTAAGTGGGAAAGGATCTGCCCGCACCGAAGTCCATAGCCTGACCGACAATTGACTTCAATGGAAAGGTCGCTATAATTAAATTAACGTCTCCGCTCTAATGTGAAGCACTGTGACTTGACGAGCGAGGCACGAGCAGCTGTGCTTTATACGAGCAGATACACCTGCGCCTGATGCTATGGAGACTAAATAGTGCGGTCACTAGTCAACTATCATAAACGAATTTTTAATTTATTGGGTTCATTTTTAACAATGAATACCTACTAAAACTATTTAACGATTATTTTGTATTTATTACTTTTTTTTTAAATACCTATTTAGTTTTATTATATGAATTAAAAATAATTGAATGCCAAAAAGGCTTGGGAATTGGGTGGGCGGTACGATTATCGATTCGTTGTAAGATACTTAAAAAAATAAGGAGTGAAATGGAGGTTGCAGTTTAATCAAAAAAAAAAAAAACAATCTGATACGATTAATATTCTCAATGAAGATTTAATAACGAGCTTTGGTTTAAACATTAATAACCTGGATCTAAACGTTAATATTCTAGTTTACCAACCGTTTTCGTTCAAATTATCGAAGTCTTCGAACCAATGAATGAATCCAAAAGAAATGGATACTGACTAACATGGCGCTTTCAATATCTCCGTCACTTTAGTGAGTGATCGTCGTGGAAATCAGCGCAAAGGTATCATATCTTCGTAGGTACTCTTGTTTCAGATCCATGAGCGGTCACGATATAACTGTACCAGCCAGCGGACCGACGGTCGCAGAGCCCTAATGCTCTGAAGGAGGTCAGCGGAACCTGCGACCATTACTGCGAACTCACTGACGAGACATGTACGTACCTACTTGAAATTCAACTAATAAATGTAACATTTTAAAATCTACAACGAAGATTAATAAGATCGAATACAGGCAGTAGAAAGCTGTTTAAACAAACTTCATATTAGATAAAGTTTGAGACAAATCTTAAGAAAGAGCACTCGCTTTACGCAAGCGACCACATGTTAGTTTACACAGCTGCAGTATGCAGTGTACTGCAGCGAATGCCATAACGTAGTAGCATATACGCTATGTTATCATATACATGACAATCACTTGAGACATTTCTACAAATTTTAATATCGGCTGCGATAGGAGTCAGTGTGGTATAACTGAGAGGCGCATAAGAGCGTGAAACCTGCTAATCCAAGCGACAGCCGCTTCCTGGCTACCCGGAGCGGCAACAATAACGCGAGTGCTAGACAATGGCGCGCAGCACGGAAAGAGCGCGGGCGGTGCGGGCGGCGCGGGCGGCGCGGGCGGCGCGGGCGGTGCGGGTGGTGCGGGTGGCGCGGGCGGTGGTCGTGTCTATCAGATGCGCCTGCGCCGGTCCAACCTCGCCGCTGGTCGTCATAGCATCGCCATTGTTATTGTATACCCGGCCATGAATGCCTTGCTACTCCTACCTACTCCTCTTCCTCAATAAATAAAATTCGTCCATTGAATACTATAATTTCCATAAATAAAACTGTTATGTATAATTTAAAGATTTGGATAATTATTGTAAATTGATGGCGCGAATTGAAACTATATTTGATACCTATATGTTATGTATAGTTACCTGATGTAATATATTGTAATATAAGCACCTAGAAGGTGTGGACGAATATTTTATTTATCTATTTCGCCGTTGCAAACGAACACCTGATACTAATCGCAGAAGAATTTCCATCCGGCTGCCCGCAGAGATACAGGCGTATTATTAGTACGGTATTGTAATAATATTAAGCATTTAAGTATTTTAGATACTTTCGCGCAACAGCCGGTACAGTAATTAAATAGAAAGTGAAGGAAAACACCGACAATCTAAAGCCGTTTACAAGTAAGCTATTTGATGTCTCACTGGCAAGTAATGGTAGTGTGGCGCACGTCGATACACTTCACACCGATGGAAACGAAACTGCTCAGAAACACAAACCGTCTCCTGAGACCAATTCATAATCGTCCCTGTACCGGCCCCGACGGGTTAAGCGCGGTTGACACTACATTACGATTCCGTTTTCATCATATTTATTTTAAATAATCAGACAAAAGTGAATGTATACTACATCAGTGTCATGGCGAGTGAATCGAGAAACCTCCTCGCCTCCTATACTCTGTGGATTTTTTTTAACATAGATAAGAAAGAGTAGAAAAAATTAAAGGAGCTTTTTCCCAATAAATTAATAGTATACATACAATGTATTGGAAATATGACTGCCTTTTGGTTCTGAACGCCAAATGACGGCGCAAGCGTCGTCGCATTTTGGCAATCTGGCAGACCGACGGGTTATCGTTCGACAACATTGGCATAGTAGACAACATACTAAAGATATGTTAAGTAGAAACATAGCACTTCATATAGGGCTTGTCCGTGTTGGAACTATGTATTATATAGATTACTAATCAATCACAAAAATCTGTTGCTCTTTGTTTGTTGTACCAGCACAGACGAGCTTGCACTATGCCCTACTACACAACAAATAAAGCGAAGGAAAATAACATGACCGCGTCTAAATGATTTCTTATCATCTCGGAAGGCTTACTAATAAATATTGAGCTATTAAATTCTACTGAGTTATATTTCTGTTCAAACTGTTGATGATTATACCTGTCGTTTGGAAAATAATTCAGAGTCCTATGTTACAGTACAATTGTCTTTAATTATCAACAATGTTAGCTTAACTCGTTTAAGACCTGCGACGGCCTCGTCGTCCCGCTGACATTGGGAGGAAAAAAGTTATCGCCAAATATTTATAAATGCACAAGGGAGTACGCTAGCCTTTAAGTAATTCCTTCGTAATATCACTCAACTGCCTTGACGGCCTACAATGTTGGTAGAAGCTACAAATGAGTTTCAGGGTTATCGTAAACTCATTTGCGGCCAAAATATAGAACGGACGTCAGAAAAAATATGTTGTTTTCGACCTATATGTTCTAATTACACGCCGCCGCTGCGCCACAATTTGCTGAAACTTTATAATATAACCAGGACAGTGTTCACTTCAGTTCGCCTGTGTCGACTTCATTCTGATTTCAATGTTGAAGTGCACGGCGCGCGGTAGAAGTGTTTCTTTCTGATAAATACCTACTCTAATTTCGACTCTCGAATATTTCGTGACGTCATTAAAGCCATATAAAAATAATGTAATTTACATTTATTGCCACAAAACATTATATATATTATAAATACATCATGTAATGCAGTGCGCATATTGTACGATATTAAGCGCCCATGAGATTTCACATATTTAGCTTTTAAAAAAATATTAACTGTGAAACTATCAGTGGTGCTCGTTTTTAAAGCTTTAGTAAAACTGAATGATACTATTATGCTCTTGGTTCTCTTGGTACTGCACATGCCTCGTTTTCATTCGTTTATCGATACAACCATCCAAAAGTAATCATTTTGCCAACGCGAGGTTTGGCTTGGGAGAGTGTTTTGGAGCAAAAATAACTCAAAGTACGACTAAATACTAAAGTATTCTTACGGTGAGCAAACGGGACAATAACCACGACGCTCGTTCATATGTAATTTCATTCAACTCGCAAAACAAAGTTTTAGTATGAGGCGAAGTAATTTCACTTTCTATTTCAACCGGAGCGAACAACTACGGAATTCAAATAGCAAATTTAAAAATAGATTTTTTAACATTACACTAAAACAGTTAATATAATAAATTATAAAATATAACTACCTTTTTAATATATTCGCCATATTAACTTAGAACTGTTGACACTTAAACTCCACATTTGCACACATATTGTTCTAAACTAAGCGATCTGAGCTCTTGAATTATCTCGTGTGTTTATCAGTGACAGATCGAGGTATATCTCTTATCGGCCGCCTGAGGACACCGCGTCAATCATGCAGACGAGGAGATACCGCCGATAACAATTCTCATTGCAGCATCACGTGGACTTGTGGGAGGAGCGAACCATTAATTACATCACTGCGTTAATTTTTGGCAATTCGTTAAAAACATTTTTTGATAATACTAAAGTACAGCTCTCTACGCTAGTGTAGAATGATACTGTTTTATTTAATTCATCCTTCAAATGATACTTTAGACATACATTTGACGTATAAACTAAAATAAAATAAAAATGATTAGGCAACTTTAGTCGCTTATTATTCTTACGCTATATTGTCTTTCTAATGTTATATTCTTATAATTATGTGTCTAGGGCACTTAAGGTTCTAGAGAGACCCAGTTCGAGGTGGTGCGAGGCGGTGCGAGGCGGAGTGAGCTGCGACCGGTGTACATTGCAGATGGCAGTTACCTAATCTGTCGCTGTTATCTGGTTTTACGCAACAACAATAATTTAACGTGACCACCACCTCCAAGCCCAAGAGAAGCACGGGGATGGTAAAAAAAGCTTTACTTTGTAAATGAATCTTATAATTTAATTAACTAAATATTTAAAATTAATTGTTAGCTTATGTAAGGCTTAGTGTGACTTTCTATTGAATTAGAGAACTTTATACTTACATAATTTATTTAATTTTTTATGAAGAGTAATAATTAGAGGCTTTGAAGTATAATTATTTATTATTCCAGGACTGGAAACTCCTTCCGATGTAAGTGTGCAGCAATTGTATTAGTATAACGACCACTATTATATTTTAACAAAGAGACTAATAAAGAAGACTCGTATTACACGAGCGAATTAGTATATGTCCTAAGCACGCTGTGTCGCGGTCCGAGGGTGAGCGAGGTGGTTACGCTGGTGACCGGTGGATACTGCAAGGAATTCTCATGTTGCCGATATACTCGTATATGAGCTTTAGTGACCACGATGCAGTAGGTGACTTATTTATCAGTCAGCCTTCTTATTAAAGGTAAAATTAATTCTGTTTAAATGTAACTACCTCGACGACAAGGTCATTTAACAACAAATGTAGGTATTATCGACAGAAACGGAATCGAACTAAAACAATAACTTTGTACCTCTTTTTACTTTTTACCAAAAAGACGATACATACACACTACGATACGTATAACACAACACGTTTATCTACATCGTATTTTATATGAAACATTCGTAGTGTACGTATGTACTGCCAATGACAACGCGTGTCATGTCCGAGATGAAAATCAATGACATTTCTTTTAGGTTTTGTTTTTATTGCAGTAGTCACAAGGTAACGTCCATTTAAGTCTCAATTTTCCTACGTATCTTTCGAATTAACGCATCTAATATTTTATTAGCAATGAATTACGTTCGAAAATTGACCAATAGGTGACCACAACAGGTGTAATTACTTATAGTGTCCATTAAAATTGTTAATAAGCATTTAACATTTTTTACACGATTATTTCTTTAAGATCCTTTGTTTTAAAATCTTTAAGAAAATGCCTTTCGTGATAATATAACGTGATAATGTTATGTAAACGCGGAATACGCTCACGTCAGGTCACAACCGGAGTCATGTAAATAACAGCTATTCAAAATATAGGCAATAGTAAAATAAAGAAGAATACTACGCTGGAAGTATTCGCCGGAGTCTTGGTATGAACATATAGCTACCCTTTTTTAGCAATTATTATTGGCAACGAGTCGGCTGACGTTTGCGCGCCGTCACGGCTACGGGAAGAGCTGTCCCTGCTTATTTACAAACATATGTGCGTCGCAGTCGCACCTTCTAGTAGGTCTTTAGGCATTAAAATCAACTCATTTTAGCTTCGAAATCGATTACCTATTTAAATAACATAAGACTAGCGTAGACTCGCATACTACAACATCAAGACGCGATGGCAATAAAAGCGTACATCATACTAGGTTACTCGTTTATTAAAAAGAGAGTGAATTAGTACTTAAACTAGACAGTGTCAGCTCCGAGCTCAGTCGCTCATATGAGAACCAAACATCTGTCGACGAGTGTCTCCATATATTTATAATGTTTCAGTCCTTTTTTATTTTTTTCCTAATTCATTCGTCGACTATAAAAAATAAATAACACTATATCTATCTCATAAAATACTTTTCATAGTTTACGTAGAGCTAATGTCAATATAATGGCCTTATATTGTTTTAATACTATTGACTTGAATCAGCTAACTATGTCAACCTACTAGTGTAATATTAACAAACTGTTAACTGGCAAGCTGTTGACTTTATAAATAAGTAAAATAGCTTCACTTACCGAAAACTTTCGTGGTATAGCAATGCTCCGATACGAGTATTAGCACATATGACAAATCCACTCACAAGCCTCGAGGCGGGGTTATTATCACTTGGTTTTCTCAGAAGGAAAACTAATGAATTTAACTGCGAGACGTAATAGTCAATTCAATGCTTATCACTGCAACATGCGTCTAGTACAGAACGGGGCCGAGGTGCGACTGACTGCGGCGAGTGAGCGTCTCCGCGTTGGTCCCTCATTACCGGACAGTTTAGCAGCGAACTGCGCTAGCGCAGGGGTCTGACCGATTCTCCTCGGTTTCTCATTAAAACAATATACTTACATCACAATATTAACCTGCATAAAATTATGAAATATCGTTATTTTAGTTTTTATTATAAATAATTGGCACAAATAAATGTTAATGTTGCTGATACAAATTTAAAAGAAACACTTCATCGACAAACTTGACGTCTGACATTTGAAACTCGTTATTAAATCGTGTATATGATATTTGACAAAACCATATGTTTTGTCGATGTTTGATTTTAAATAAATATAAGTACTTTGTGTAACCCATGACAAAAATTTCGAAGTCAACGGACATAAAAAGAACACTAGTGTCTACACTTTTATAAACTGTCAAACCTGAGACTCAAATCTTGATTAATCGAATAAGAAATCCAAGTGCGCTTAAAATAAACAAAATAAGCAAAATATTTGTTAATGGATAAAAAAATATCAATACATACATCTTCTAGAGGAAAGCTTCCAGGAGAAAACCCTGCAACAAAGGAACCTTTGGCAACTGCCAAAGGATACGATGATGATTCCATCGGCTCATCGCGGCCTCATATTTTCAAACGAGACAAATATAAAATTGGATACAAACAAATTACCCGTGATGAGTACTTCGGTAAATCAGAATCAGTTTCGGGATCATCTGATACATTTCACTGCTTTCACGGATCGCAGGGGAAGCTTTACACGAAGGAGGGTCGTCTTAAACGAAACTTGATAAAGGAATTGGATCCTATTCAAATTCGTGAGTCGTAAAGTTGTTAAAATTACTCTATTCCATTAACTGCATGAGTTAGATTTTTATAAATTGAATTTGAATATTATTTGCAAGTTACCAATGTAACTATTAGTTTTGTTTATGTGTGTTCGTCTGGGATATTAAAAAACGGGTAAAAATTTAATTAATCGGTTTGTTATAATTTCCTTAAAACTGCTTAGGCTTTATTTCATTAAAATCGTTCAAGTTTATAGAAAGACTAGCGACCCGGCCCGGCCTCGCACGGGTGCAATACTGGTACTAAATATACTACAGAATGTCTTGCTTTTTTGTCATTAGACAATATAGATCTATATTAAATGGACAAAGTATTGTAGGATGTTAATAAGATAAGGATTAATACTGTATGGCCTAAAATCGCTTCCAAAATAAGCCATTATTTATTATAAAAAGTAAAGAATAAAAAATTGTTATTGTGGGTTATCCTTAAGAGATAAATATATACCATCGCGGATTTTGATTTATCTCGTAGGGTTCAGCCAGCGTTTGCAATTTAAGCGCAAATAAAATGTGTTTATTTACGACTTTAGAAACCTCTAAAATAATCAGTGTTTCTCTACTATATTGTGCATGTATTATATATATAAACCTTCATCTTGAATCAATCTGTCTATTTAAAAAAACCGCATCAAAATCCGTTGTGTAACTTTAAAGATCAAAGCATAAACAGGGACAGGCAGCGGTAAGCGACTTTGTTTTATACATACTATGTAATGCTATCGTTAAATATCTACAATGTATAGCTAGTCTGTCATAACACGAAGGTGCTCTTGGACGCGGCTATCAAAAATTAAAATGTTTCGTAAGACATTATTTTAGTATTTTATATAGTACAATATTAACTTTCTGCTACCGTCTATAGCTTCTTCAGAGACACGAAAGTAGTCGTGAGCAAGGATAGAGTATGTGTGCCGCGTGGTACACGTGCAATACTTAAAAGCAAATCATTGGATCCTTTTATTGGAATGGAAAATACGCTTTCTTAACCTACATTGCCATAGTCTGAGTGCCATATTTTTATTAGATTTCTCGCGTGCTACTATCTTGACCCGCAAACCTTTCTATTGTTAGATGTGTTCGCTACAATCGTCAACTGACGCCCGTGAAAACACTTAAGTACCAACTTAATTTTCTGTTCCAAAGTGGGTTTGATACAAACTAAAAAAAGTCTTTGAAACCTTTGAAGCTTTACTGTTACCTGTAATATGCTATTTAATTCGCCAACACGAATTCTAAATATAAAAATATATTGCGTTGAGTTTTATTAATACTTTTATTTTGTATATAATAAGTAATACAACAAATTAATGATATAAAATATACTTTTTATCAAGTAAGCTTAGCTCTGTCAAATTATTTTTTATAATATTAAATGTTAATTATTAAACTGCGACTGGCACGGAACTAACGTAGAAAAACCGGTGAGAAACTCAATAGTTAGTCTTTTTTATCACATCACATCATTTCATAATTAATAATTATATATTATAGATATAAAAATACACCTAAACACGATTGGGTCTGTTTCATGTGCAGATATACTGTGCTATCTATCTATTAATTTATTCCAAGGCGCACAAACAGAATCCAATCAGAACACACATCAAAATTACGGACTTACACGATTGCGGCCTAGATTACATTCCTTAGCGTGTGTACACGGCTTGCTGATAAAAATAATATTAATATAGGTACTTAGGTATTATATATACAATAATCAAAAATTTATAAATTACAGTAATTAAATTAATTAATTAAAATCATGTCACAATAATAATTTATAATTCAATTATCTAAATATCATTGAATATTTAAAACACTATAAAACAGATAATCCATTCATCAATTTAAATTACTTAACGAAGAAAATAAATAAAATGAAAACAATACAACTACCAAGCTAAAATTAAATTCAGTAATATCTATCAATAAGTCATTAAGTATTTACAGTCACTCATTGGATCTCGTAGTTATCATATTCACATTAACACTTTTTAAAATTATTGGAAATTGTTCAACTAACAGTAACCAGAAGATTCATTTAAATGTAGGTACCAAGGGTAACATGGAGCACAGTAAAGAAGATTTGATCAATAATAAGATACGGGAACTTGGATTCCAGCCGAGAACAGATATTGAATGGCGAGATGGAAAATAAACCTGGATATTTTAATGACTTTCCTGTATAGTTGGCTCGACAATCGCTAAAATATAATACATAGAACTGCAACTAATAAGGAAAATATTAAATGACACAGACTATAACGGTACCTCTACTAGGTGTCGATGCCATCAATACTTAGTCGATCAAATCTATGCTGTTGATGACAAAAAACCTTTGACTCAGTTGGGCTTAGAGTACTCCAGGTAGATAGAAACAGTGGTCGAAGATGACGTTCAGTTGCGGAGTAAGATATTGACCGGTTTGATTGTCTTTAATTATAAACTGTTTCAGTGGTTCTCATATTCGAAGTTGTGCCCGGAGTCCCACGACGACACCGGTTTTTACAAGTTTTATATGTTCGAGATTTTTAAACTTCTATGTACTATATTTATTACCTATTTGCCTCATACTCCTATATATAATTAACTAAAAACCCCTGTTCACATTTTATTCTGACTTCACTGCAGCCACACGAGAAGTTCATCGGCAGACATAGTTTACTATTTGGTAATTCTTCACTCGGAATCATCCAAAAAACCTCCGTAATTGTGGAATATACACGGAGTTATGATACATAAACATAAATTGCTTTAATGGTTTCAGCTAGCAAATGGAGTGAAAAATGTCGGCCCACCAGTGGATGGCAGGTGGCGGCGACCCTGGAGTTCCTGACTACCGAACCAATGGCTCAGCAAACGGATAGAATAGAAGCCTACCTCCGCGATTTTTCCAAAACATCTCGTCACGGATATGTATCCTTTAATTACGATTAACAATTCATGCAACGTCGACGAGAAGCGAATGAGGGCGCTTGTCCATTGTCATAATTAGTTTTTATTTCATTTCGTACAACCAAAGAGCAGCGAATACATTAATATTTTATATTGATGTATTCTGGCTGAAAGCGTGAGTGAGCCTATGTTTGTGTTGAGTGCTCCTCGGAATATATAACATGGTGGCTGATTTGAACGGCATGTTTGCCGTTCGTGACTAATATATCGAAATCGTAAAACCCTATAAATGTGTCAGAAAATAGAAGTTCTAAAAAGTTTGTGTGTTGTCTTGGAATACCTCGTGGAGAATTTAGGCAATAAGCCTAATTTACGAGAGGGAACTGTCCTTCTATTGAAGAATTTGGATAAACCAATTTTGTTAACAGCTGCATCTAACATTGTCTCACAATTCGACGAACTTACAAGATATGTCGGATTTCTGAGTAGGTTCCATTTGACATTAATACTTTTATAGTAATCGGTAGTACACATTTTATAATTATTTAGAATGGTTACATTTAATAGGTCATTCGGGCGTTATTCAGGCGGACGCTAATAAAATGCGCTAACAAGATAAATAACAACAACGGGGATTTGTAAATGTTTTTATTCTAATATTAGTATCAAAAACTTTTATTATGCATCGATAAATTAAAATTTATTTTAAAAGATAGATGATAAGAAACACATCATAATTTAGGGGAAATATATAATAATGAATGTTTAGTGTTAATTGTTTATGGCTGCCTACCATTTATACACACTTCAGCGTGCGTATCGAGGCAAACCCGACCCTTTGCGGCCGTCGCGCTGCACGCATGCACAGTTCTGTTTTAGGTTATCAGCAGCTTTACAGATACACGATACATAGACCATCACGTATTGCTTGAATTATTCAACCTATTCGACCTGATGTGATATTATGACAATGCTGCACAGCCTATCCCTAGCCTTTTTGTGCTCTTAAAACTCCGTTATATCTGTTGCTCGTACAAACCCAAGGTTGTATGGTGCAAGCCATAAATACGAAGTTGTTCAAATAAATCTGTTATATTTGTTTTGGAAGTTTGGCCAGAGGACGCTACTTATGGCTACTGGCTTATCAAAATCAAAATATAATTTATTCAAGTAGGCTTTTACAAGCACTTTTGAATCGTTATTTATTAAACTATATTAAGTGAAGCTACCGCCGCGCCAGTTCGGAATGTAGATTCCACCGAGAAGAACCGGCATGAAACTCAGTAGTTACTCTTTTTCAAAATCTAAAAATACAGTCATGTCAGTTAAATACAATTATATATGTAAGAAATATATTCTGCCTGGAAGTGAACAAGCATTAACTCCACGCTTTTTTATCATCAATATTCAATATAATCTTGTATCGAATAATATGCCTTCTTTACCGATGTATTTTTGTATTTTTACAAATGAGAATTTATCGTAAAACATCCCAAGGTTACCTTCTCATACGATTGGAGGAAGACCAGCTGTTTGACTACGTAGCGCGCGGTTTGATATGGCAACTGTCAGCCGGAGACGCGGACCGCGACACGGGCGCGGCGCCGCTTCACGTGATGCTCCGCGCCGCGGGCCCGGCGCTGCACACCGTGGTGCACATGCTGGCGCTGTCTTCGTCCCATCGATTCCCCGCCTTCCTGGAAATTGCTTTATTAATGGCCTGCGACTCTGCTGAATACTGTAAATATATCGAACTTCTTGTACGTTTAAAAGTAACTAAATCAATGAAATAGGCAAAGAATCAATATAATTCGCAATAAATAACTACTACAACAACTACACTTACAATACTTGGCTGGAAAATACTCTGTACTGTTTCGGATTACCGGTTATCGTAATTAATTTAAAAAGTAATTTATATTTTGATTTGTATCATTTATATTTGTGAAATGGAATTATAGTTATAATACTTATAGGTATTGAAATGCTCGAAGAAAACGTAATTGAGAATATATTTTACCGGTTTAATCCTTACTTCCCCGGTGACAAGTTGCCTGCGTATGAAAACAACCCCGTCGACCCTCAGGACCACGCCGTCAAACTAGGTACTGACAATGAGACCCGTAGTAAGGTAGTTTTTAATTACAACTCAAGTAGGTATTTTTATGTGGAATTTGTTATATAGTTAACAAATTAAATTGCCTGTCTAAATCACAGTCTGATTAGTTATAATCTACAATATTTGACAGAACGCTAAAGGCTACGTATGAGTAGGGTCTATGCCGGAGGACTCTCTAGTAAAGATAACGAAACATTTTAGTTGTTTTCATTAAATTATTTTTTTAAACATTAAAAGATAACTTTTATAAATTCAAATACGCTTTTAACAGGAGACAGTAGCATCAACATGTCGACGACGCTGACTTTGCTCCTCGTACTTGTACAGGCTCTAAAGAACTATTTAGTTGCCAACGCTACCTCTCGTTCTCTATTTCCGTGTCCGGATTACTACTCTCAACGGTAACTATTAACTACACGTGGCAATTTCGTTCCATTATAGTCTATAATATGGATTAAACTTTTCTGATGTTTGTAACAGGTGCTTTATTTGGGCGTATCGTTATGAATGTCGCGCTCGCGAACATCACCACGAGAGGAGCACGCTAACGGTGATCACACATGCGCTCGTGCACTGCTTTGGTGAACGCCTGATGGCCTTCTCTTCTCTATTGATGCCCGGTGACCGTGAACATTTTGTTTGTGTCATACTATTATTGCTGTTATGGTACTATTGATAATAAAAAAAATGTTACATTAATAGGACACAGCGCACAGAGACGTCTTTCTAAGAGCATTTTATGTTATTCCCCCACAATCTTTTTTACAAATTTTATAAAAGTTTTGCTAACTCTTTAAGTAATTATTCGAAACTTAGTTGTGACGATAAAGTTGTGTAAGAGTGTTGTTGAGATCACCGGTCAATACCGCAATACAAAACGTTACTATACCTACGCAATAGCATGCTATCATATAAATAAGGCATTTATGCTTAAATCTGAATTTAATAAT
Organism: Vanessa tameamea; assembly: GCF_037043105.1. Taxonomy (NCBI): domain Eukaryota; kingdom Metazoa; phylum Arthropoda; class Insecta; order Lepidoptera; family Nymphalidae; genus Vanessa; species Vanessa tameamea. Next base: position 16,678,683 of record NC_087341.1, read on the forward strand.
GAATATTTTTAGATATAATGACTTTGTCTGTGCTCACTGAGGTTCCTCGCAGACATGATTGGACTCGGACCGTCAACTTCAACAGAGCCCAAGCAGACCTACTTTTCAAAAAAGTTTTGATTTACTTATCTGTGGCATTCCTTAAAACTATACCAGTTAATAACTTTGTGAGTCCTTATTTCTTTCGACATTTTACTTTATTGACCATTCCTATTTAGAGCTAGATTACAATTCATTGGTATTGTAGATGGTGGAGTCTCAGAATTGGCTATTGGGTCTGATGTTTTTGCTAGACCCTGGTCTAAGTCCTCTCAGAGCCCACTGGTCACCAGCTCTTTTTTCCGATCTCCGAAGGACGGCGTTACAAGCTTTGGTCAGCACACTACCCGTCATGCCACCGAGATTAGTACAAGAGTATGCAATAATAAGAAGGTACAATTAAAGTAGTTATTCCATGTCAGTTAGTTACACATGTCCTGTTCTTAATGTTTTTATATGTTAAAAAAACTAATGATACACCATTAGAAAGTCGTTTTATACTCTGATATTCTAGGATACTGTGGTATATAGAATGGTATTCGGAGTGTCCTTACGAGCTCCCGACATTATACTGGAGCCTGCGGCTGCTGCAGGTGGCGACCCACGATCGTCAAATCGCTTCTAGACAAAACTCCCTGAAAGACCTGTTTAACACTCACGGAATTATAATACTGACGCGTAAGATGATTTTTAACCAATATAGAACGATTTATTAAACTACCGAATCTACATTATTAACTCGCTTTATTACTGTAGCACCTCAAAACACAAAATACATTAACAATAAACAATGTAAGTATAAGGTACACAGTGGCGGTAGCATGCGAAAGCGATCCCGGACGCCCGCCGTGTTTCAGTATACTAGGGCGCACTAGGCGTCCTGGGAACCGACGAGCCCCGCATACCCGTCCACTTCATGAGAGCACGTGAAACGCGTAACTTGTTTATCCACCGAGAAAAAATATATAACGTACATAAATATAATTTCCAAGTTTATTATTCAAGTCAAATACTATCTGTATCCCCTACAAAGAATAACTAACAAACAAAACAAACGCATAAGTATCTACTCTAGACCTCTGCTACACGCTGCTGAAGCAGAAGTGCCCGCCGATGGAAAAGAGCCAAGTCATCATCGCTCTCTGTCTCCGCGTCCTCACGAGCGCGCTGGAAGCGGAAACGCGGGTCGTCTGTTGCGTGTACCCGCGGCTCAGCTGGCCCGGCTCCGTCTGTGCGCTCGCCAGCAGGATGCTGAGCGTCGTTCTTTTCTCGCTCAACAAGCATCTCATTGTTGCCGATAGGTTTGTTTAGACTCGACACACTAAGTCGTCGAGCTCGTACGACACTACACTGTGTCTTACTGTGTGTATATTGTCTGTCAAATACATTGTTAAGGTGACCCTAGAAGAATACTTATAAATTTCGTTAAATACATCTGTTTAGGTGGCTTATATCTTTGTTAAACTTTGTCTGGGAGGCAATAGTTTGGCAAAACGAGCACAGAGAACGTTTCATCGTGAATAGCGGTGTTTATAATCTCCTGGATATCATAACGGTAAGTAACTGTTCGATCACATTATTATAAGTCTTAAAGAAACCGGACCTTCGTGTAAACATCTCCATAAGATGTAGACCTCCTGTCGCTCTGAGGCTTCAGTCGGAATACAAACATTATATCGAGGGTTAAAGGGTCGTCTTTAACAGTAATAAGCCAATAGCGAAGAATAAAACACAACACACACGAATGATTCCCAACCGGTAATAGTGACTTGGTGACTCTTGATGTATTTGATTCAACACGACTAACATGTAACGCTGTAGTGTACCTACTCTAATAAGTAATGTGTATTATAACAATTAATTTGATAACGTTCCAAAAATTGGAATAGGGTAAACATAGTATGTAGATGTTTCAAAATGTCGATTTTCCTAATAAAAAACATCTAAACACGCTTTCTTGCCATAAACTTAAATTGAATTTTATTTTATTCCCCAAAAAATCGCTTTCAGTCTTTTTGATGACATCATATTGTTAAACACAACAAACAACAGTCGTGTCATACGGCCGTCACTTATTCAACCTTAACAGTTAGTTATACATTTTTGGTGTTTTTTGGGAAAATAAGAAAAATGAAGATGATATAGGAATGACGAATGTTTGGTTGGAACACGCAAAACGAGATCCTTCTCAACTAAAAGTCGATTGTATTTATGTGAGGTTCATTTCAGTAAAACCACCTTATTAAAATCTAATAATACTTTGTACTTTTTCTTGTATATGTAATTAGGTACTACGAAAGTTATTAGATATTATGTACATAGCTGTTTACACTGAACTGACATTTTTTGCCTACATACGTAACACCATGGCGGCTCGTGTTTTAGGTCACGTGACATACAGGTAAAAAATTACGTCTTTTAATTTTAATATAATAAAACAATAATGTGCTTTTAAGATGCAAAATCCGTATATTTAAGTATATTTCTATATAAATAATGTTATGTATATAGTCCCCCCACGTATTAATTATTATTTTTGTAAATAAGAATCCTGATACAGGTTAGCAAAGCTCCCGTCCAATGCCTCGCCCTGGCGGTACTGTGCGACGTTGTACGCAGCGGAGTCGCCGTCGCGCAGCTGGTGACCTGGCGTCCTAGTCTGGTGACAAATGACTGACAAATTTTAACTTACAGAGCTTTTAATGTAAAAATAATGCATCATTTGCATTAATGATTAATTTATTGATTTAGTATCCGTGTATGGTGAAGCGAGGATCTTCAATAGCGGCTCTGTTGGCGGCCGTCTTCAGGGATGAGTGCCGGTCCAATGGAGTACCACTTGATGAAAATGGCGTCATACAAAGTAATCTAAAAAACTAAACTTCGACATAATATTAACTATATTGAGTGAACATCATAGAAATTGTAAAATCAAATGTTAATTGTGTCATTCATTATCGTTTTTATATCATTCGACAAACGATCGAAGATGACCTGTCTTCATTTTAACGAATAAACCATCAATTGAATTTTGATAATGTTGCCGACTTAAGATGTTACCTAATTCCGATTTGTACAACTTTCTCTGATCGCTTTAGCTTATTTTATTCTTAAAATAATCCTTCTTCTTAGAAAACAACTGTTCTTGTTATTTTGCGAATAAAATCTGTTTGATTTATACAATGCTAAAAGCTTGTGCAGAGATGGAGAAAGGAAGGCATCTCTGCACAAGGAAATTCCGAAAAAAATCCGAAATTCCCTAAAACAGCCTTAGCAAGAGATCAGAACGCACGTGTTCCTGAAGGGAGATGCACCAGTCTCTCGCCAATTCTGCCTATGTACTCCGTCTTCGCCTTAGCAATCACGTTTTTTTGAAGGACCTAGAGGCAGAGTTATATTCCTTTCTGAATGCGCTGGTCTTTACATCACTAGACGCAGATGCGTTAGCCCAATCTTGGTAACGTTCCCATTTTCTGCGTGAGGCCGTTTTGCAGAAATGACCATACCAGGGGTGGGACTTGCCACCGATGGGCACCGCAGAATATGGAATGAACAGTTCCATACCCTGAAGCACCACATCGGCAACAGAGTTAGGAATAACGCTCGGATCATCCGGCGAGAAACAAACCTGCACCCGTGGGTAGGATGCAAAGAAGGACCGCATCCCATCCCAATCTGCTGAATAGATTCCTTTTTGTTTATCAGAAGATGAAACTTGTTTATTTTATTAGATTTGGATAGTCCTCTTCAGTCGTCAGAATCACAAAGAGAAATTCATACTCAAGAGTACCCTGAAATGAAAAGTCGACGAAGGCCCGAGTGCGTGCCCGCGGCGATAGCTGCTGGATCGCGGGCGTCCAAGGTTTGACGTGGATTGTTATACTAGCTACCCGCCCCTTCTTTATACAAATTAAGGTTTTAAATAACAGTTTAATTACGATATAATCAGGACGGATGCAAGAGAACTCACTCTCGTTGTGATAATCCTGCTTATTATGTTAGAGTAAATGAAGCACCGCAGTAAATGTCTCGAGTAGTAGGCGTTTGTGTATTCCATTTGGACAGAATTGCATTCGACGCTGGCAAGTTTCCTCCCAACGTTGTTCAGTACAAAGATCAAGTCTGACCATTGTTTCGTGTACTGCAATTGATTTGACCTTCTAATTTCTTTATTTGTATATAATATATATATATAACTATACAATGCCCCAGACAAGTTATTAAACGAGTACTTAGTATGAAAAGCGATTTTTCGTTAGACATTTTAAAATATTATGTATTATTATGAGAAAAACGTGACGAGGAAAATTAAGTAACACAAGTGAATATTTTAGGTTTTTGCGCTTTTGCAATTATTGTCTGAAGATTTAAAGAACAAAGTTGCCCTGGCGGACGAGGCTTACAACTTGTATAAAAACGTACGACTTGAAGCAGAAGACGAGGTAAGAGTTCTAGTTATTAATGCGAAAATTTGTACATTTCGTGTAACAGAAGACTAATTAGCAAAATAATATCATCATATTAACAATATTTATTGCTGTCCATTTCGGTGTAAAGACTTAAAAACTAAGATACAAACATTTCTACATACAATAAATAAATAATAATTGCAAAAAATAAATAAATATAAGAAACGATTATAATAAATATAATTTAGAAGTTTATCGTTTACATACGCAAAGATAACCAGTTTAATTACATAGAAGTTTGTGTAACAAAGGGTCTAGGTATTACTTGACCCTAAGCTTCAGTGTGTGAGAAATGAGAATTACATTATGGCTCCGATTCACTTAGAATATAATTCCAATTATTTAAATGTGTTTCAAAGGTTTCGATTTCTGTCAGTGGTCCGATTCTGTAAAAATTCGATTTGTGGCTCAAATAAATGCCCGAAAGATGTTTATTTCAGATGTGCGTTTATACTAATGTATGATACATGTCCTAATTATAATGGACCCAATAACATGTGGCTCGTTACGCGAATAGAACGTAAATGTTTTCCTTCGCCGTACCTCTTAGTGTCACTGATAAATACATATAGTATATATTTCTACAGGTTTCGTTACCCTCTTAATGGCTTAACAACTTGAAGTACAAATGGTGATTACCGTTCAACCCTTCCTCTCCTCAGTGATCATATAATAATAATTCGTAGTACTTTTTGTTTATTTTATAAAAACATGTTTTGAAGGTAATCCTGGTTCTGTGCTCACACTATTTGACGGTTCAAATCAACGAGACTTGGTCAGAAACAAAAGTTAAACGACCAGGACTCTTGGTGCAAGACGAAGCGATATTAAACGAGTTTCTAGAGATAAATGGTGGCTGGGCAAAGGACATCAGACGACAACAACAAGACGTAATAGAAAACCGGCACAAAAGAGTAATCATTATAGACCATCATTCAAAGTGTATTTATACGAATCACGTATCGATAAAGCTTTCTTTCCTCGTTGTTATAATTCCAGCAACTGGAAGACGAAAACTCTTTGTACGTATTCCTACAGCGAGTGCGACTTAACGTGGCATTAGACGCTCTACGAGAAGTGCGCTGTGCGGCGAGAAGTGCACGCACGCCTCACCCCGGTCCGCAAGGCGACGCCGCGGTCGAGGATGACGCATCGCTCATCCGCACCTACCGTCCACCACTCGATGATCAAGTTACGACATACTCTTTCTATTCTAATGCTTGAAATGACTATAAGCACCACAGAATATTTCCTTTTTCTCTTTCGAACTTTAATTAATGTCGAATAGTGATGGCAGCATCGCTAATAAGGTTAGACTTTACGAGGAGTACATCAGAAGGTTTTGTCGCGACGTTTGTTCTTATTACTTTATTATAACTGTATTTTTAGATGTTGAAAAAGAGTAACTACTGAATTTCTTGGTAGAATCTACATTCCGAACCTGTGGTAGCTTCACTTAATATAGTTTGTTAAATGACGATTCAAAAGTGCTTGTAAAAGCCTACTTGAATAAAGTAGGAGTATTTTGATTTGATTTGATTTGATTGGTTACAAGATTACGAATGTAGTAGGCAGACGACAACGAAGTTTGTATCGCCGCAGTCGGCGCAATAGCGACACCGGCTTGAAGTAAATAATAATGTATCAATTACGTAAACATACTCAGTTAGGATAAGCCCACTAGTAAATAGTCTGCGTCGTGTTTACGTATACCTATGTTAGATATGAATAAATCCGAGATAATATTTTGTTGTATTTGCAGAATGTAACCGGACAGTGTATGAAGCTGTACAGCATTCCACCGACTAACGACGCGCCGGAGGAAAATATGGGTTCTCATAAATAGTTTCAAATATATTAATATTTAAAAAAAAGCTTTCTTTGGTTTCATTCCCCTTTGGCTTATTTCACCATTGCTGCCTCTTCTTGTGCTTTTGCTGTTAAATCCATATAAAGAACAATTGCTCTATTGCCGCAACATCTGCCAAGAGAATGATACTTTCACTGATACTAAATATTAGAAACTTACGCATTATTCCTATTTAATGTTAACACGTAATCTTTTGTAATAAGTTAAGTACTAGCTAGGTCAGCTATTTAGAGGTTAGCTACCAGCAACTTGTTTCATATTTATCATTTAATTAACTGAATATTTTGACTTGAAATGAGCCATCATATTCAAAGAGTTTCAGAGGTTTCTGGTCTAAGCATTATGATACAATATAATGAAACATACAACACACCACAACGCGACGGGGGCCCAAGTCTGATAGTATTTATCGAACCTTCAATGAAGAGGCAGCTCCAAGAGATTCTGGTTACGCTATATAAACTTAAATGCAGGGATTTTATAAAACATACACCACAGTATGTCTATTAGGTATCAATGCTCAATACGTGCAGAACAGTTTTCGTGAGATGTCTGCTTAAAGGGATTGTCACTGTCAATGGCAGTTAGTGTGCGTGCAAAGCAAAGTGAGTGATATAATTAACGAATTTTTCGTTTTCGATGGAGTCGACCGCGGTGAAAAACTCAATTTGACGGCTTGGCCCTATAATATCCCTGACGTAGCACAGATTCCAATAAAATAATGATTCGACTTTGTTAGGTAATATGGCCAGGTAGGTACAAATAAAAAGCTGAAATTCTACAACGCAACATATATTTAAACACGCCCTGAGAATAAAACGTCAACATATTTATAATATCTGTCGAATGCTCCAGAGCTCCGCAGCGTTAACGTTTACAACGTTACGTAAAGTATTAGCAGTGACACAACACGCAAGGCAACGCAACTCACAACTCGGACTCACTCACTGGAATGCTCCTATCGTGCGCTGGCAGACGCAGACGCACTCCGTATACGCTACACTATAAATATGTTCAGAGATTAACTTATTAGTAGAGTACCGTAAGACATAAAAATTTTAAAATCCGGAATCCAGGGCCAGTCGATGAATCTATGTAACGAGTGTTCTTTTGCATGATTAATAGCTTAAATTTAAAAGTTAAAAAAGAAAAATTCACCGATCTCGATTACAACAATTTTTAACAACAATTTACTGGAAAGTACGAGGTGGAAGGCGGAATAAAATGTTTATAGGAAAGATTTCAATTTTGTATTTAATAAATTATGTTTAGATATATTTAATGTTCATTTCTAAGATTTTCGCAAAAATAACGAAATTAAAAATAAATGATTGATCGTTACCTATATACCTACATTATGACATGATTGTTCATTCGTCGTCGTCGTCGTCGTCGTCGTCGTCGTCGTCGTCGTACAGCGATCACCGATGCATTAAGCAAGCAGCAGTGCAGTTTCTTACACCCACAAGATGCTCCGCATCCAGTTATGCATTTCATATACAAAAAAAAATATTTTTAGTAAAGATTCTGTAGCTGGTGCTGCATCTACTTGTACTGTGACTGGATGATTGTTTTTCTCCCTCTGGGTCTCTTTTAGTGTAGTTCTTAAACTCAAGTCTTAAACAATCCGTGTGATAATTAGCTTCCTGAGTTGCTGGACCTAAAACGCCTCCAATTATTTCATGGATATTGCGATACATATTCACTTATCAAAATTAAAATAGTTTTCTTGAAGTCAGAGGAAGTTACGTAGCTGATTCGTCGTCTTGATGATTTGGACTTTCTTCTTTCCTTCATTTTATCCGCTTCTTTTTCACATAAAAAGCACCCACTTTACCACTCAAAATAAATCAATTGCATCAGCCGCTCGAAGTTTTATTTTAGGTGGACATCATGCCGAGGTGGTGTTCTTTTTTTCAAAAAAAATTAGTATATAGTTTATTGATATATTTTTGTCTGAATACTGAATGCACGCTCTACATCCGCTCTTTTTGCAGAAGCAGCTCTGAGCGTTGATATTTCTCTAGGGAATTTGTCAAAGTCATGTCTCCTAGTCCAGAGTTCATTCAGAAGTACATCCGATTTTATCATAAAATAAGATGCAATCATTACTTATATTATCACGATTCGATGGTTCAGCCATTTTGATACGAGGCTATAACAATTTTACTAACTAACTTATATCATCATTAATGGTATTTATTAAATTTTGCTTGCTTGCTTGCTTGCTTGCATGCAGAAATTATTTTATATAGGAGCTCCCAAAAACAGCCCCGTATTGAGCCTGGCAAATTGCCACGTGTACTACTCGGTCAGGGCTCGCGTTAACAACACCCAACAGCTGTTCTAGTCCTCTCCTCTCTCTCTCATCTTTATAACAGCAATCCCTTGAGACCCAAGATCAAGTTGGTGAAAGATTTCCTTCTTAAAATATAACTTTAAACTAATATAATTAAGGGAAAACTATAGAAAATTTATATTTATAATAAAAAAAATAATTGAGATCGGCCAAATTTTTTTTAACATTTTTCTATGTACTATTAAAAACACATTTCCATAGTTTTTATAAAGAGTCATTGACTGGCCCTGGATTCCGAGGTATAAAGCTTAAAGCGCTCCACTATATAATAACCATCATTAATAAATTACTAAAACGGATATTTTACATAAAACGGAAAGTAATAAAATTGTCAAATATAGTAAACTTTTGCAGACACACACCCAAGCACGCACGCATCCACGCACGCACACACGCACACACGCACACACAAACACACGCACACTGATTAAATGTTTAATATTATAAATGAATCGCCTAATTAAACAGTCGCTTGTTTCACGAGTACAGTTCATACTTGATATGGATTCGATACAATAAACATTTTAACAATATATTAAAAAGCAATCATTTTAGCAGAGTACCTTTTTTAATGACTTTGTTAGTTCACTTGTTGGACACTGGACAAGAGGTTCCCCAGCAATGAACGTAACATTACAAAGTGCAATTTGTTTATACATTTTGACTAGCAGTGTTACGAATATCGAGTCTCAAGCGCGACGAGCGGACGAACGAACTCAGCACTCGCGCACTAATTAAAACCTAAGTACGTAAGTAATACGCTAAAACATCCGATTGGCACATAGGCATATGTTTATTATAATAACAAATTAAAATCCCTCTTCCTTAACGTAAGGCACCATCGATTCAACGACACAGCAGCGTGAGAAACGTCAATTTAACATTAGGCAAAAAGAAACAACGTAACCCTAATATACTCGAAGCCAGTACAAAACCCTTCGTCGCACGTTCCACACGTCACGTCCCACGTCCCACGTCCCACGTCCCACGTCAGTCCAACCTGCGCTCCCAAACGATGTAACAAACTATCAGTGAGGATAGAACTACGTTCACTACGCCCGATTACCTCTACAATATATATATATATATAAATACTATATATTTTCAACATCTCATAGTACACAGTACACGTAGAGCCGATATAGAACGAGCAGATCAGCTCATTTGTTATATAAATATTCTGAATTTATATTTGCTTCTTTTTCCCGGCGATGGATCGGGTCCGCCCTTCGGCCAAGTCGGCGGCGTGGTCAGAGTCGCTGAGCATGGCGGCCAGCATGTTGTCGAACTCGGGCACGGCGTCCTCGTAGGCCTGCAGCTGTCGCGCCAGCACGTCGCGCGCTAGCACGTCGCGCTCGGGCGCCGGCTCCCATTCGCCTGCCGCTGCGCGCGCAGCTACGCACTCCTGGTAGAAGCTCGCCAGCTCCGTCATCGGGCTGCCGTCGGCGAACGGGAACTCCTGCATCGCATCGCGACGTAAGAAAACATCGCCTTTCATCGCTATCAACAGATATAATAAGAGATATTATTACCATGAGACTGGTGTACTTGTTGCTGTCCCTGATCCTGGGCACATCGATGGCCTTGCTGGCGCCGGCGCGGCCGCTGCTGCAGCCCGCCACGGCCGCTGCCGCCGGACAGCCCGGGTCCGGCCCCGCCTCCGACACGCACTCCGCTAGGGACAGCAGCTGCATCTTCTGCAAAACACTAATAATGTACTGCCTCTTATCGCGTGCGCATACGCGAAATAATAGAAGACATCGTTCAGTGTGACGTATTTACTAACTTTATCCATTTTGTCCTTCTCGGCGAGGATCCACATCATAGGAGGCTCCGGAGGCAGCTGCTGACTCAAAGTTTCGTGTAATTCCTTCATCTTAGCGGTGTCCACAAATGCTCCCGCTGTCAAGGGCTTGGAGAGATCTATTTCTTTCTTTTCATGATAATTTTTCCTAAAATTGTTTGTTTTCTAATTGTAATTATACGAGACCTAAACAAATATATGAAACGTACATGCGTCGATGTCCCATCGTTACCTGGGGCTTTCCTTCGGGAAGTGATCGCTTTTAATCATAATGCCGTCGCTCGTCATCAGAACATTTTTTTCTACGGGTTTCCTGTCCTCGGGCAATATTGTCATCTTCGTCCTGTATACGACCTCTATCTGAATCGTGCCTATTGGAGTATGTAGCTCGCTCACTTTGATTGTTTTGTGTTTTTCTCCTGTGAATTTCAATATTCAGAGTAAGCACGAACTTACAGTGTATATTACTCGTAAAATGTTTACGTTTTTTTGACAATTACCTAATAGATCTAAATTTGGTTTCCCACCAAAAATTTTATGAGAAATAACATAGGACTCTTTATTTTGTAATCTGGATAGTTTGTATGCAGGTGTTATCCTTGAAATACTTAATGTAGACTTGAGCATAATACTCATGCGGTAGTATATAGTGGAAACCGAGCTGATGCTGATGTCGCAGCCCGGTGCCATGCGCACTGTCCACTGCTCTAACACCATCTCGTCGCCATCATTTGTCCGTAAGAATATTTCAATGCACAGCACGTTTGTTAACGCTTCGATAACTTCCCCGTTTATCACTCGTTTGGTATCAGTGTTCACTTCGGGCATGTCTGGTATGGACAAATTGAACTAAAAACAAACACGTTGTTTTATTTCCTTCAAAACTTAATATAGAAGTCCAGAGTTCTTCAATATTTCATTATAAGACTGCCTTCTGGCCATTTTCATCAAAGAAAATGTGTAAAAAATAATTTCATAAATGTCAGCAATTTTTTAAGATAGAAATACTTGTTGAATCTTTTTACTACACTTATGTATTAGCACAACCAACAACCGAGAACGTTTTTATATCATCATGTAGCAGTATTGAATTAAATTTAAAACTACAACTGGTCCGGAATGTAGGTTCTACTGTGAAGATCGAGCAGGAAATTCAGTAGTTACTCTTTTCCACCATAAATTGGTTGTCATAGATCTGTTTAAAAAATTCAATTGAATTCATTGTGCCACAATTGTGATGTATTGACATAGCAAAGTCGGAAATTAGGTGTTACAATGATTGTAATTTTTAACTATTACTGTGATAAACATAATTTCCATGTAAATACATTTAATGTAATGCATCAGTAAACAAACTTTGTTAAAAACATCCTGAAGACAGTTTTTAAGAGTTGCAAGATTATAAATATATAAGACAAATAATTTTTTGCAATCCAAAATGAATTCTGAGCAGTAGTAGTAGTGTAGTAGTAGAGTATTTTAAAGTCTATCCTCACACTTTCTGACAACCAGAGTATGGCTTGTAATAACTATACTGTCATTTTGTGTGTTCCTTAGCCTGCCATTATATCGTCTCCCTATTAGTACATTATTTGCTTATATTATTACTCTGTCTGACCACTAAAGTGACTTGGCCGTCAATATTATCATTATCATCCTCTCTGCCCATTACTAGTATTACTTCTGTCACCTATAAACATATAGACTATGATTATAATATTAAGTTATCCGTGGGTTCCAATATGTAATGATTAAGACAGGTAAAAACATGATAAGAAGCTCGATTATTTTTTTATCTTAACAAGTATAGGGAAGAATGGTACAAATATATTCTCCTTTGAGACTGAGACTCACTCTTTTGAGAATATTTAATAAATTTTAGTTAGATATTAACTATTCAAATAATATCAGTCTTCTACTTACTCATGTGATGAGGTAACATAATTCATTAATAATAAATCTCAAAGAAATTATGTTAAAAAAATTAATGTGTGAATTAGTTAATTAACATCATTTGTTTTTACTTAAAATATAAATATTTATTAGGAATATGCAATATTTTTAAATCAAGCTTAGCTGTTTCTGATATGTGCACAGAGAATTGCATGGGCATGGGCAAAATTGCATAAAATAACTGTATGCAAGTAGGTAATTGAATCAGAACCATTTATAGTTCTTTTTCTCTCATTAAATATATGACATTATTAAAAAAAAAGTCTTTAAACTATAATGCAATTACTTTGAACCATAAATCAAAGTTGTGTTTTTCCAAAATTACAATTTTTTATTTGTGGTTAGAAGACACAAATGTTAATCTATGATTCCGAGTTTTATAAGGCTAGTGCCACCACCATTTTAAGTGCTTAATTTGTGTATAATTTGATTTACCTTATGTTTGGAAATAATAACCTGCATATATATACTACATATGGTTCCAAATTACAATCCGGGACAATACCAGAATCAAATATATTACACCCCCATAATGTAGTTCATTGTCTAATAGTATTTACCAAATTTTAGCCAAAGCTTTAGAGGACTCTTTGATATCACAGAGTCTAGTCCAGTTTTATTTTACAAGTAATTACAAAATTACATAAGTTGATTGTTTTGACAATATTGTACAGTGACTAAAGGATGTTAAAACTGTTTTACAGAAAATGAATATGCTTAACAACCTAGTCTTAATGACTTCCTAATTGTCTAACAGTGTCACTTAAATTTCAGAAATAAATAAACAATAAATATTCTGGTTCTTTTCCATAGTCTACATTCCAGATTGATGACTATTCCTACTCATACAGCTGCAGCTTGAATAATGTATATTTTTATGAGGTTTTATTAACCGTGATATTTATTCAGCACTAAAAGACTGTTGAAATATTTTAATTTATTAAGTGTTGTAGTTCTATAGACGAGTGGCTTGTGATTATCTAGTTGATGAAAAATTAATAATTTAAATGTCCAGGCTGTTGTAATTAAGCATTGCATACATACCCATTGCAAGCTGGTGGGCGAAGGTGGCGGGCCATCATCCGAGGGTTTGATTACATTGCAATCGTGAGCTATTTTTTTCCCTTGTCTGCTTTGGACAACTATCTGAGCCACTTTCAATGTTAATATTTTTGTAAATTTAAATAATTTTAGTCGATCTTGCATATCAGTGTTACACGAAGCCATCTTATAGTTTTTCATTAATATATTTTTACAATATTTATTTAAAGTATCGTACACAATAGGTAAATTTACGCAGCTAATAAAATTTATAACATTGAAGCTGTTTTATTATATTTTTGAAATAAATTGTTAAATTTATTGTTTTGTTCTAACGTAATGCACGGTTCAAGTTATAATATATGATATATTTTTTATTATATTATGAAAACAAACTATTTATTTTTCTCAATTAGAATAAACATACAGAAAAAATCCTAGTCTATCCAAATATCGAATCGACTTCACTTCTACAAATTCGAAGCACAGATAACAAAGAAACACAGAGATCAACACACCACAACAGACTGTTTATTCTTGAGAACAAGTATTTTTTGCTGTTGCTTACAATGTTTATATTTTTACGATTTTAACCAAGCGTATAATAATTTTGAAATCCACTGTTTTGTATTTTTTATTTGATAATAATTAATATGTAATATAAAAAAATATCAACTCAAGGAAAATATAGAAAGGTGACGAAATTTTTTCATAATTAATATTTGGTCGTATCTCATACCAGGATTTATATGAAAAATCAATGCGATTTGTATGTAGTTTGATATCCAAAAAAATAAGTTCTAAAGTACTATGTTTTAGTGTTAGAGCGTCTCAATTTTTTTTAACAAAATTGAGAATACCAAACCAGTTCATTCTAGAGTTGAGCACCGGAGTAAGGATGCTATGAATATGTAATTTCGGATCTGGCTATTAATTGTGATATGTTAAACATATTTTCCTTTGATCCGACAGTTTCGGTTACAGTTCCGGAGCTCCATAACATCCCTGGAACGGAGAAAATTTAATGTGAAACAGACATCCAGGTGTCTTCGGTTCCCTGCAGCGACTTAATAATTTATATATAACCCAATTCATAACTATATAATAACGTTATAATTGGTACCTGCACATCAACCCACATATAGTTTTTAATCTTTTGTATAAATATTTTACGAGTATCAGAACGAAATTTTAACAACAAGAAAACGTTAATATAAACGCGTTTAATGGAACGCGATGGAACATACGAAAAAATTATTAAAGAGTAAAAAAATATGGCATAGAACAATAAATAATTATGTTTTTATTTTCATTAAGAATATTTTAGAAACGATTAATTTACTAATGTATCATAACGTTATACACTTGCTAAGCTTTGCATAATATCGTTATTATATATCGTTTCTCTAAAACATAGCGTTATTGCACACTTGCAAAGATAACGTATCTTTATTTGTTCCGTTATTTAAGTCCCTGATTGCCTGCCTCAAATTTACGATGTTGCTAATCTAAAAATACGGCACAGCAAAATATAAAGTGAAAAATGTAACAACTGTAAATGCGGCTGAACTAAGCCCTCCTCTCCCTTTGAGGAGATGGTTTCGTGCTAATTCCACTACGCTGGTCCAATGCGGATTGGTATATGTACACATATAACACAATTTGATTAAAATTAGACACATACGCGTTTCACAATCTGGAGTCTGCGGCATTATAATACAGTAGCAATTTACGAAGCTATAGATGAGTGTACAAAAGTACAAAACAACAACCATAGCTGACAGAATATCAATAGTAGTCGATGAAATTTACAAGGTGGTCAGTCACTGTTGTCTGAATACCGATAGTGTTAGATGTTGCGTCATTTCGGTCATAGTTGGAGGACTGAAGTCTTCATCCCCAATCACATTTGGACTATAAAACAAATTATCGGTTTATTAAAACCACTTGTTGCATTCTAGTCTGAAGCACATTTGACGTAAACTCCACGAAATAGTTTTGCCATATCATATTGATTTATGATTCTCCCTGAGTGACTTTTTTAAAACGTGTTCAACTCTTGCTCAAAATACTTTTAAACATTATGTTATTTTGTTACGCAAACTCTAAAATTTATGCGATTCATGGTTATCAAGCAAGATTACAAATCGCAACCAATTTAAAAAAGCCTCTCTGTGTATCCGGCCGTTATTGGTGACGGTGAGCGTGGGGGCACCATCTAATAGTGTTTCTTGCATTTGTTTGTGTGCTTATATAAAAAGGTGGTATAAAAGTAGCTGCTACGTTATTTGAGTACAATTATTGGGTGTCGACACTTAAAATCAGAAAACAGGTCATCATCGACTTTGATATTCTCAAATGGATGAGCGACATTATTATTTTTTGCATATTGACACGATCTAAAACAAAACAATCGTGTATCAAATGTAATATTAATCATGACACTAATTACTCACATACTAAATCTATATGCTGATGGACTTACTTAAATGTGTTTAATTTCGATAAAAATATTATCGAATTAACCAAGCAAATCGGATAGCCATCCGTTTTGCCCATTAATATTCAAAAGTTATATTACCGACTGTACAACTTTTACCAACGAACAAAAAGGTTACAAACAATAATTAAACTTCAAAAAAACACGTAATCGTTAACACTTAACAGATAATACAATAAATAAATTCACATACATTGCCAAGAATCGTAAAGAAACAATAATTTATATATATATTTTCACAACAAACAACCGCGTCTATTGTTTTGTTTGAACTATCATGTATCATGGCGCTTCTGAGTTGCTATTGTGGCGACCCAAGCTCGTCCAGTAGTGT
This sequence comes from Vanessa tameamea, assembly GCF_037043105.1. Lineage (NCBI taxonomy): Eukaryota > Metazoa > Arthropoda > Insecta > Lepidoptera > Nymphalidae > Vanessa > Vanessa tameamea. The sequence continues at coordinate 16,695,052 of NC_087341.1, forward strand.
CATCTATAGGCCGTGTAGGTTTTTAACAAAGTCGTCTTACCCACACTATTCATCTTGCCCGGACTTCCTCTCGTCCAAAACAAAGATACAGAAAAAAACGTGATATTGAGGTCAGTGAAACAAAAACGTAGGGTTTCGCAAAGCAAGTTAAAAATAGAGTACACGTAGATTACGTCGGTAAATAAAAGTAGATTTCTATTTTATATTCTAAGGCATTTATTTCTAAATCGATGCATCTCCAGTTGCGATGTGTTTACAAAAATATAACAAGTGTGAATTATTAACTAGCATCAGTCGCAAAGCTTAAAATAATATATTACATTACATGCGTTTTGATGAAAATTAATACGATTATCCAATTATCTTCACAATATAAAGGAAATAGACACGTAAGACAAATTGATTCGCAGTAATTCGATGCTTATAGCGGGCCCACGTAGTTCGATTTAAATTGACAAACATTTTTTGCTTAACAAAATTAAATCATCGAACATCGAATTTTTTTTTTTAACTCGAGTCACCATGTTGAAAAACGATAAACGTATTGACATTTTATGCTTCAATTACAAAATCTGTATTGACAATTCAAATCAATTTCGGTTAAGCAAGTGCGATCACTCGTGTAAATGACTCTTAACAGTTAATTAAAATTATGTACAAAATACAAATACAGTAAAACTAAATGTTGCAACAAATGGGTCATCGGGTCAACAATTTGCGTCATTTTCGATTAACAGTATAAAAAAATGAACCGTCTCGGGCATCTGGTAGATGTGAAAGATCGAAATTATTAGAGAATAGAGTAGTCACTAGTACTGTCACTTCATATGGCAATGCCCCGTATTAGACGTTACATACTATCACACAGCGTGGCTAAGCACCACGCATGACGGCGACAGTCGGTCTGGCGAAGCTAAGCAAAACTATGAAACTCATTCTATTTTTGGCGATCCTTGACCACTGGGTCTCTAATATTAAGATATATTAAACGATATACTCTTATACCAACTTTTCTTGAAGCAACTTTTGGAGGGTCGATTGTTAACATATATATATAGCTGTGGCTGATAAAGAAATAACATTCAAATTCAGCGGAATACCAGGTACTATTTATTGTCTCATGATTATTTGATATCGCATGTTCAATCATTTATTTACCATCTCTGTAACTACTTATTTATTACAACTTCACTTTGTTAATTCATATTATTCAAACAAAACAAACTATATATGTTATGATACAACATGTGCAGATGAGTGACATCTCTTCCCCAATGTGATAACATCACTTTCACCAGACTACATTCTAATGACTGAATTGGCACAATATTAATAATTTTGTTATTTAAATAAGTGTAGTTGTTGTTTTAATCAACTGCAAATTTTCCCAGATACCTGACGATACATAGTCAGATTGTCTAAGTTATTATATCAGATATTTCAAGTAAAAATAAAAAAGTAGTCATTACAATTTATATATTCGTACACAATAAAAGTAACTCCGTGACCCCCTGCTTCTATTACAATAAACCCCACATACCTGTGTCACGTCGCAATTGAATGAATAATCTTTGTATTAAATAATTTATTTGATATTTATTATACATAGAGCTGTACTATAGGGACCTCTGTCTTTACAGTTTGGTTAAATGTAACAGAAACAGAAACACAATTTGTAAAACATGTCGCTATTATTGTAATCAGATGATAATGTCAAGAACTTTATACAGACATTTATTAAAATTACATGCGTAATGAATCACAAATTTTAAATTTGTAATTAGCGAGCAAAATAAAATAACTGAGAAGAGTTTAAAGAAGATATGCAAACTTTGACTTTAGTACTAATTTTGTTATATAAAGCACATGAAGTGAATATTAACATAATATTTTTGACTTAAATAAAATGATAATGAATCTGCATGACTTTGATATATATGTAAACAAACATATTTTAAGAAGATTAATCAATATTTTTACCTGAAGAGGCTGCAGTATCTAAATAATTACATCAAGCTATTTAGATCTATTTAGACCAATCATTTTAAAAGTTGACCCAACATGTGCAGTGCAGTGAGGTGGTGACATGTAAAAAAATCATTTATGCCTGTTTTTGTGAATATACTAATATATAATACAATAAACACTTTATTTCGTGTAACTGTACACCCAGTAATTTCGCAACCCGCAGAATGCGGGCAGCTACTCTGGTGGTGGCAGGCCTAGCGTTTTCCTAACTAAACGCTCTGCTATTTTATTGAATTGCTCGCGATCTTCCCTCCACATTTTAGCGGCATCGACATTGGCTCCACTTTCATCATTAGGTTCTGAAAAGTAAAAAAAAAAAAATAAGTTTGTGCTCTTTTTTAAAAAGCCTGACTAGGATAAGATGCAATTTTACAATTTTGTTGTCATACCTGCCAGCATGCTGACTACGGAGAGTAGGATTTTTTCGACGCTCTGTACTGGCGACCATCTCTCTGCACTACTCTCGTAGCCCATGGGGTCGTCCCCAGGCGCGTGCAGTATGGATATACACACCCTGCCGTCTGCATAAACTGGAAACGAGTTACAAAACAACCATACAAGAAGTTATAATGAGTATCTGTGTGTGTTTATTATGATCATTAAAAAAATGTTGTGAACTGTAGTTATTTAAATATAAACTCACTGTTTGGGTGAAACATTTCACAAATAAACTGCATCTTTGGTGGACTCAGAGGATAGTCTGGAGGAAAGACAAGTTTAGCTGGAAATATGCCACCCTCAAAGCAAGTTCCTTCTGGTCCTCTGAAAACAGAAGTAGCTAATGGATATGTATCCATGTTTTGGTGCCTACACACAGTTTTAAATTAAACATAAATATCTCCAATTAACAGTGTCAACTAGCTATATACAATTACACAATATTATTAAATCATTTGTAAGTTTTTCATTTAAATATTTTATATATGTAGAATATTAACATGATGTAAAACTGTTGTAGCTAGTTAAGTTAAGAAACAATATAAAATGACCATTACAAATGCACCAATTTTAATTACAATAAATTAAATGTTGTAGCACATACGTTATTAAGGCCTCCCATTCAAAAAAGTTTTCTTCATTGACTGGGCCTGCAATTATGCCTTCTGGAGGATTCACGGTCAGTTCTAGAATGAGATAAACCAAATTAATTGCTTTTGATTTGAAAAAGATATGTGATGACTGGCCTGAAAATGTTTTCGTGAAAATAACTTTTACTTTTTAGAATCTCTTAGATGATGATCTAACACATGCACAAACAGGCAACGTTTCCAAAACATTTTTTTAAATGTTGTAGCAGCAAAAAGAATTATTTCAAGTTAAGATGCTATTACAGAAATTCCCAATCATTTGCACTAACCATATTTTTGTTATTGTACTCATTGATTAAAGTTCTTAAAAATAAAAATATATATAACATTTTGTAATTGTTAGTGATTCTTGAAGAATTCAAGATTATATTAATGATTAAAAAAGCATGGATAGACTTAGTATTACTTGATTCCTAGGCAGGATATACATAAATTGAATTGTACTTTCCAGTCAAGCACACTTTTATGAGCCTACTGAAATAAATATTTTGATTATCTAAACTGTTAAACACAGAGTTTGCCAAACTATTTCACATGCCCCATTATGATTATCTACATACACAGAGAGAGCTATAAGTAGCAGAATTTATAAGTTGGTAATAATTTCTCTACTGACCTTACTGCTCTATTATATTAAGCTAATGTTTCTTTGTTATTATTAAAATAAGTTTCATATATATATAACAAAAATATTTAGATTGTAATTAGTGTATTTTATTACTTTTGGGTAAATGCTGTCAGTGGATCTGTCTTTTAAAGATTTTCAACATACTTACAATTTATTTTAGAACAAGGGTAGTTATGTAAATATCCCTTAATATTCTCAGGCTCTCTTAAAATTTTATTATAATTTTGATACACATTTTATCCATTGTTATATTAGTAAAATAAAGTTATTAAAATTGTCAAAACTAATTACAAATATCTCATCTTAAAATCACAAATAGGAAAATTCCATCAAAAAGCTTAAATTTTAAAATTATATTTTAGACTTATCAACATTATTAACTCTAAATAATCTATTCCTCTCCCTTAGTATTTAATTGAGCACCACAGGATAATATTTTTTAAAAAAAGTAAACTCAACTTTATTGGCTTGCAATGTCTTCTAATTTGACTACTATAACAAGCATTTTCTTAACGGTAATACATACTAGTAAAATGATGGCGTATTACAAAATATTGCTTTTCAATTGTATGTAAATAAAGAAAAAATAAAGTAAACATAGAAACTTACGCTTATATTCGGCCATTAGCCTTCTTAAAGCCGAACCGGCCATCATCACGGATAAATTAGGAGTTAGAAACTCCGCACTTAAAATAAAATGAATGATTATTGCTAATAAACTTGTTTAATTATAACTTCTTTAGACTTCAACCCTAAAATCTGTGGTTAAAAAAAATATGAATATAATATCTAATGACTTTAACATTGAACACACCACGGAGCACAGTGAAACGTATTAAGCATAGAGTTATGAGTACAACATAGAATACAGATTATACAGATCACAGATGGAAGACAAAGTAGGTACACTTGGACCATAGGGTCACAGTCTGTATAACGTCAAATTTAAAACTGAGCTTCCAAACAATAGAATATAGAGCCAGTGCGACAAAATAAAAATGTGTATGGATCTACGGCCAAAACTAGAACTTAAAACTTAGCCGATAAATAACAATATCATATAGTTGACTAACTTTTATAACCGTGTATTCTGTGAAGCTACGTCTTTCTGTTAGCGACGATAAATAAGGACTCCACTAAAGTTTATAATTCCATGTTATTCCTAAAAACATCATAGTTGCGGCCACATCAAGACAACCACCATGTTATGATATATTATAATTTTGCTAACATTTGGTAGGTATAAAACTATACTTTTTGATTTTTTACTATTTAAAACTAAATTATTTATTGTGAACCAATCGTATATCTATGATAATGCACTGTTTATATCGTTATATATACGGTTTTACATAATTTTATATCTATTGCAGAGACCGTTATAAATTAAAAAATATTAACAAATTTAGTCACATTATTATTTAATTATCTAGCTGCATCTAATATTGATGATTTAAAGTGAAATGTTATTTTATTGTGTATAGTACCAAATAAATTTAAACCAACTTCTTATTCCGAATTTATATACAATTACAAAACACATTGTCAATAGTCAATACACGTCCCCTTATTCGAGTCGGTTCATGAATTCAGTGCGTTAAATTAAACGACTTAAACCGAACGTTGTTTCCTTTAATAAGCCCACGTTAAAGTATTATTACATATTTATTACTATTACATACATTTTAAATAGTATCTTCTATAGCGGTCTCAAATCATTCGATAGAGAGCCACAACGTCTTTTCGGGATTTATAAACTACTATATCCTTTCGCGCTAACAAAAAGCAAAAGCATATTTATTATTTTTATGTTAATTATATTATATTTTTGTATCAAAGTTTGCAATAGGATAATATAATATTTTGCTTCATTTCAATATTCTGTATATGTAGCCATTACAAACTTTTCGGTGCTGCAATATTTGACATATTAATTAATGATAGAAAGGTGTTATAGATAGGAAACGAATTATATTTTATTCATAATTTAGTAAAACCAAAAGATTTCGATAAATATTACCAAAGTGTACTGGAGACATCATACAACTATTATAAATTTCGGTTAGATTAATTTTTAATTATACTTTATTTAACTGCCTTATATATAAAAAGTTTTATCATTTTTATTTTATTTCTGTCAGCATTAACCTCAATATAAATAATATACTAAATTAAAGGACTTTATATAACCACAGAAAACATTAATGTTAACACATATTAATAGAACTATAAAAATTTAAATAATAATGTTTAGTATCCGAGTATTAATAAATAGAAGAATTTTCTCAATTACAGTGATATTTTAAGCTTAAAAACCAAAAGAAATATGAGCAACTTCATATGGAAAGAATTTATGTTGAGGAAAATTTTAAGCAAGACAGACTATAAAAGAATACTCGGGCCAACAGCTGAAGCGGTACCTATTTATATTTTCAACTAGTTAGTCGTGTCGTTTCGTTGAAACTTTTTGTAGAAGGGCCGGGTATCTGGGTACGCAGTGTAATTCACCACTTTCATCAAAATCAAATGAATGACTTAGGAATACATAGAGCATATAAAAATATTATGTTTATTTATATTTACAATTACAACAATATATTAATTATTATTATCAAACTTTTCAGTTATCCTAACTTAGATTGTAAAAGCGAAAGTGAGTTGTTTGTTACGCTTTCACGTCTGAATTGCTCAACCGAACATCATGAAATTTTGCAAACACGTTGGCACAGCTACAGAAAACGACATATAAAACCTAACACCAGCCGCGATCGCAAACATTATATAATAAATATGAAACATGTCTTTTATCTATTCACATTTAATGAAGAAGTTTACATAATTTTTTTTTTGATACATTATAAAAATTTAGATAAAATAAAACAAACACGTGAAAGAATCGATAAAATATCTTAAGAAATAAGAAAGTTATGGGACTTTGAAGTTGGGGTTTTAAGAATAATTTTGTTATACGTGGCGTTCGGTCGTGTGACGTCATTTGACCTAGACGACACATCGGGTGTTCGCCGAGTACGTACGAAATACGAATGTATTGTTGTGTAGTTGCTCACGCCATTCGATTCGTATTTTGTTTATTACCCGATGGCAGAAGTTAAAAAAAATGCTTACAAATATTATATTGTTCCTATGTGTCAAAGCACAACATTTAAAAATCCCAATAAAATATTTTTTCGTGTACCAAATAATATAACAATAAGGAAAAAATGGTGCAAAGTAATGAAGCGTGATTTAATTGGCCCTAAAAGCACCAAATATGTGTGTGAAGATCATTTTGATGTAAGTAACTATTAATATATCTTTTGAGTCGTGAGTAAGTTTGGAATAACTGATTCAGTAAAAATAACTATATATTTTATGTAAATTTATTTAAGTGCTGTGAAAATATAATTTATTTACAGGTTGAAAATGACACAGAAAATTTAGTAAAACATCGACTGGTTGGGGGAACATTAAAGTTAAAACCCGAAATATATTCTCATAAATTTGACTGTCAAAAGGCAGTGAAACCTCAAAAAGAACGAGGAGCATATGAAAAAAGATGTCGGATTGAATTTTATGAAAGTCTTAACAAAAGAAGCACCGTCGACTTCAAGTCAATCGTCTTCTATTCAATGTTTCGAAATTATTGAGTGTGATGCCATGGAGTCACATGAAACAGAGGATCCGCTACCAGAGAACATTACATTTCCAGAATCAATCGATTCGAATCATCCAAATAAAAAGAGAAACAAAAGAGTTCAAGTAAACAACCAACAACCAGTACTAAACTAGAATCTGTTTTTTACTTATAATTAGGTTTTTTATTTATAAATCATATTTGTAAGTTAGACCATGTGGTTGGTTAAATAAACTTAAAAGGATGTACTTACTTAAAAAGTTTAACTCCTTTTATTTCAGCACTAACATAAAACGGCTTTGAAGAAAAAAAGTCCATCACTGTGTATATATCAATATTAGGCAAATTATCACTTTGTCCTTTGACAAAACCTTCTTCCATTATAGTAAAATAAAAACTAAACACTAATAAATAAAAAATAATAAAACGACTTTACGTTAAAAAACACGAAAAATACTTGAATGATTCGTTTCGTGGTGCGGTGATACCGAACAGGTCAAATGACGTCACAGGCGAATCGTAAACTATAGACGTTCCGTACTAAAATACGTAAACTTTAATAATCTATTTCTAAGTCATTTATTGATGGATTTCAAAAATTCTTTCAGTGATGGATTAGTTTTGATCTATATTTGAATACCATTACGTTGAATATAATATTAACAACATCATGAAACTTCCTCATTTCAGCTGGTAAGAGAAGTTAATTTAGCAGACAAAACGTGTCTCATCACAGGTGCAAGTGGCAGCATTGGATTAGAAATAACGCGATGTCTTAGCCTACGCAATTGCAATGTTATTATGGCTTGCCGTAATGTATATAAAGCAAAAGTTCTTGCTAAAAGAAATTGTGAGATAACTGAGCGGCTCACCTTTTATCAAATTAATTTAACTTCCTTAACATCAGTGAAGAATTGTGCCGAGGAAATTCTTACTAAAGAAAAGTATATCAAAGTTACTTTTCATTTTAACTATAATAAGCTTAATATTATGTTTATATAACACATACAAGATTTTTTTTTTTTTTAATTTGTTCAACGTTAACCCATTAGGTTTACGTCTCCTCAAAGTCAATTCATCCTTCTTTGTACAAGGTGTTCGCTGCTATAATTAATTTCAAAATATTAAGCTTTTTCAATTAATAAATTTAAATTGAATGTTAAGAAAACTTTGTTTAATAATGAGTTTTACTCCATTTTAATGATAAAAAACGAATACGCTGGTAGTTTTATAAATAAAGTGACAATTCAAAAGGGCTCCCAAGAGCTTAATAAAATAAAAATATTTTGATTTTGATTGGATTGTTGGATATGTCTGCCAGCTTTATGTTATACTCTAAGTTTTCTCTAATATAAATTATTATATTATTATTACAGAGTTAATAACGATTTGTGTGTTTTTAGAAAAATAGATATAGTTATTTTGAATGCTGCCACGTTTGGCTTACCGTGGGCAATTACGGAAGACCGCCTTGAAACAATATTTCAGGTCAATTTTCTTAGTCAATATTATTTGCTATTATGTCTCGGAAAAATTCTTGCTTCGGATGTACGAGTTATATTCACTTCGTCTGAATCTCATAGGTAGGTTTTTTTTTATTTATTAAGATAATTTCTTTCATTTAGATATGACAACATTTTTTTCAATCAATCAATCAGCAAGAACGATACCACCAAGGTCGGTGGCGCATTGGCGATGTAAGGAATGGTTAATATTTCTTACAGCGCCATTGTCTATGGGCGGTGGTGACCACTTACCATAAAGTGGCCCATTGGCTCGTCGGCCTACCTATACCATAAAAAAAAATCATAGCCCATATAGTAGGTAGGTTTTTTATATATTAATAAAATGTCTAGTGTCGAAAAAACCTGATCTTATCCAACTATAAATAATTAATTTTAAAATTCTTGACTGTATTTCTTTGACAGCTGAACAAAAAAGGTGATCTCTAAATATTTTTTTGTGTGTGAATTGTAATATATCAATTTAAAAAAGAAAAACTAAATCACAGAATAAGCTAATTTATCGGGCCCCCGTGGGAACGGGAACAGACTGTACCCCGTAATGGTAAGAGGTCAGAACTGCCCAAAGGCATATGCATTACCATACATCGTCAATGCATCACTAACCCTGAAAACTAAGATGTTATGTCCGTTGTGCATTTAGTTATACTGGTTTCTTGACTGTATATATGCATATGTATTAACAAATTTAATCAATTTCACATCTGAACGAAATAATACGCCAATTCGATATTTATTTTTATTTACAGAAATATAAATTGGCCCTCATCGCCATCTTTTGAGAGTGTATCACTTCCGAAAGAGAAATATACTTCTATTAAGGCCTATAATATATCGAAGCTATGTGGATTACTGCTGATGCATTATTTGAGTAACCAGTGGGCAAATAGTAAAAAATCTGTTTTTTGTGCTCATCCTGGCTCCTTTATTAAAACCGGTTTATGCTGCAACTGGTGGGCATATGAGGCACTTTACACATTTATGATACCATTTTGTAAATCCATTGTTAGTATACAAAAATTACAAATTTAGTTAACGTCAAACAACATAGTTTGATGAAAAGTTTATAATGTTTATAATAGGTGTACTATTGGGAACGCTTTCGATTTGGTTCATTCAACTAAGGTCTTTTGCCTAAAGACATGACAAAGGTTGCCAAATGCCAAGCGAACTCTTTGATCGGCTTCCTTCTCGAAGTTGTTCCGAATAACTTGACCCATAATAAATAATAAATAATAACATAATCAGCCTGTAAATTTCCCACTGCTGGGCTAAGGCCTCCTCTCCCGTTGAGGAGAAGGTATGGAGCATATTCCACCACGCTGCTCCAATGCGGGTTGGTGGAATACACATGTGGCAGAATTTCGTTGAAATTAGACACATGTAGGTTTCCTCACGATGTTTTCCTTCACCGCCGAGCACGAGATGAATTATAAACACAAATTAAGCACATGAAAACTCAGTGGTGCCTGCCTGGGTTTGAACCCGAAATCATCGGTTAAGATGCACGCGTTCTAACCATTGGGCCATCTCGGCTCGAATAACTTGACCCAGGAGGGTATATTTTCCTTCAGGGGGAGAGGTTTTCCTTCAACGTACATCGATATCAGCACGAAATGCCTGTTAAACATTACCTTGGTCTTGTCCAAGCGGATAGACTGACACGTAGGAGTCTCGCTTAGGCATTATTTGCTGAAATATTAGATGCTTGGATATCTGCCTCATCGCCTTTTTTTATTCTTATAAAAAGTATAAACATCCCTCCAAGAGGCAGACATCCATATGCGCACACAATATAGTACACCTGTTTTTACGTTTTTAAAGCGTTGTGAATTCTTCCTCAATATTCCTCGTTATCATAAGAGTTCTTAACAGCAGCTTTAGAGAAAGACATGAGCAAATTCTTATGTAGCCCCATTTTTTTGTCAAATTCGATAAGTTGTCAATTGACAATGCCGCGCTTTACGCTAACATAGTAGTAGGTACGCGTATTTTTATATGTCTTATGACACAATGCTTGCTAGTTCTTTGAATATAAATCCTCAACGTAAATATGTATTTTTATTGTACGTAAACAATATTATCTGTAGCATTAAATGTGACTAATTTCTATTAAAATTATTATTTGTTTATTCCAGAAGCAAGGTGCTAGTACTATAGTTTACTGTGCTACATCACCAGAACTTAAAGGCGAAACGGCAGTTTATCTAAATAATTGCAAGCGATGTGACGAAAGTGACATTGCAAAAGATTTAAGGATGTCATTTAAAGTACATGACCTAATAATTAATATATTACGTGAGCGCACCGAAAACTTTGATGAATTCATTAAAGATTTTAGTCATGTTAAATCGAATGTAAAGAATAATAATTATTGTACTTCATGTATATATCAATACTAGCTCTTTATCCATTTAAAGTGCAAAAATCCTCTTGAAGTATTCGGTGATATGCATTGCTTATTGCAATATGTACTATATGCATTGCTAATTGCAATAAATATAATTTATTTTTATCTGTTCTTTTTTATTTATTTTATCATTATATGTATTTTTACAAAAAGTATAATATTTAATGCATAATATTAAATTTGTCGTAAAACTGCCTAAAATATAAATATTGTCAAAATGCTTAATAAATAGAATACTTATTAAAATAAAATAATTTACATTATGATAACAAAACCTTGAGCGCTATTGTAATTACTTAACTGTCTATGAGTCCACATAATAATTTATTTTAGCTTTGCAACACTGTATTTTATAAGTCAGTTATTTGGTGACACACGGTGGTGTACAGCACTCAGTGTGCACTTTGCGTTACTGTCTAGTTAAATAGTTTTTTTTTAATTACTAACTTAAATCCCAGCGTAGATTATATTTAATTAGTCTATACTTTTAAATTTTATAGCAAATCTTATAATCTCTTGCTGAATTGTGAAACATTTAGTTTGTTGAAACAGTGGAATTACAAATATTAACAATTATGTTTGTAATAGGTGTCGTTTAAATAATAACCAACAAGGTACTGTTATTTCAGTACCCGCGTAGCTATTCGTCACGAGAAAACTGTTCGTAGTTGGTGCTAAAATTACTGTCTACTGTTATAGGTCAGTAACTAAACAAATTTTTATGTATTGTTTTACTAAAGTGCTTTATATTACTAAATTATTTTTATAATATTTTATTTGTAATATAAAACATAATATAAGTAATATAAAACATAATAAAAATTAATTTTAAATATAAATTTCCATAAATGTGTCTAGCGCATGATTTAAAAAAGTATTTTGCTTGTAATCCACGTATATGTAGAACAGTCGCATTCTCAGATTAGACTTTGACACCGGTTTGCTAGTGTGCGTGAGCCGTGCGAATGTGTTCGTCCGAATTCCGATTACGCGAATGTGGTTTTGGAACGATTTCTCTTAAGTTGTAAGTTGTGTGAGCTTTTCATTAAAATGTTAATAAATGCTTTGCTATATTTTTTATTTTACAGAAATTTCTAATAAAAGTAGAATAAGTACCCGCAATTTATTAGTGTATTACAATTTAAAAGGATGCAACTGTAAACTTGTACTATGGAGTTAAAAATACAGTAAATCATCAATCAAAGTCAGTTTTATCGTCATTTAATACAATTCTTATTTCCAATTACAAATGTAGAAAAGTAGAAACATAACTCATAATAAATTAATTATATAACTTTATTTGAAATTTAAAGCTTAAAATTCTTACTAATATTTTTATCTCCAAGGCCATTTTCAATTGATTATACAAGTGATTTCAATGATATATTTAATTTTATATTTGGTGTGTAGTTTCTATACATCTTATATTAATGGTATTGTCTGTTTATTCGAGACTGATTACAAAGAACCTTTTTTGGTCAATCAAATTATATTTTTAGCCTTAGAGTAATGAAAAAGCTCTACATGACTTTAACACTTATTTTTTTTTACTACATTGATAAATAAAACAAGACACTTTAATTATTCTACTATTTTAAGTTTATCATCATTATATTTGAGTTTAATACATTCTTAATGTTTTTCTTTAAACATAAATTATAACTAAAGAGTTACTTTTTCTGAATATTTGTCAAAGTTCATTTCATCATGTGTTTCTTCCTATGTCTGTAATTGTGCTGGCGATCTTGATATCAGTTGCTAAATCCCATGTGATATTTTTGTGTATGTGCTTTACTTATGATATAATAATTATTGACTATTTGAAAAGCTAAAAGTAAAATAAATGCAATACAGCCATAGTTCGGTGACTTTAATTTGAATGATCATTTCATTTTCATGTAAATGAAAAGACAACCACATCCAGGAGCTACAGTATGACAATAAGGTTTATGATTGGCTGTGTTGTGTAAGTGTAGCATCAAATTCATTAAAAAAGTTTTTACTCAAGGCCTAAACACAACTACTGCTCTTTTATCTATTGCTCAAATGAGTATACTTTGTTTGTTTAATTTAGAACAAGCCAGAACAAGATATCCTTGTAAGTAAAATAAAATGGTTGTTTAAAATCTATGCAAGGACTCATAAGTATATTTGTTTATAATAATTAGTGTTTATAATTTATTCATGTCACTCTTTGCGGTAAATAAAAACATTGTAAATAAATCTCCACATAAAGGATGAAATATTTGATTATGTTTATAAATGCTTTCAGAATGCAAACTATCAACATATATCTTTGTATTATTTTGGTGCACTAAGCGAAGGCTTTATTCAGCGTGTCCTCCTACTTATCATTTAAAAAAAATATTCTTAGATTTGTATTTTGTATTAGTGCGACTTTTATTTAAATGAAAAGTAAAAGTTGGAGCAACAAACGACTCAGAGAGGAAACTTTCGCAGGTTGTGAAGTAAGATGGCCGAAGCGCATTCTGCGGTCGCCTTCTCCTTCGCTATCACGCACGACGGATGGGACGTCAACTTCGACCGTGAAGTGCTGTACCTCGTGTGGGAGTCCGGTATCCGCTCGTGGAAGAAGAGGCTAGCGCGCTTCAGAGTAAGTAATAATAATAGTAAACTCCTCCCAACTTAGACAAAGCTTAGCTGTAAATAAATAAAGTAATAATAAAAATAACAGTTAAATAAAGACATTTCAAAGCTAAGAAATAATTAATACGTCAAATGAATATATGTTTGACAACAAAAAACAAGTGCTTCGTCTAGACTGGGACGTCACGTCGTCTAGACGTTGTGGTGCGCAGGCTATTATTTATAGGTTGTAAGAGAACAGAACAGATTGTAAAGTATAGATGAATGATAAAATCGGCGTCAGACAGTGCGCTCGTCGCGAGGCGCGCGACAGGTCACACGTGGCAGACGATTGCGCGGCAGCACTCGTAGCGAAAGGGAGAGCCGACTGAGGGCACGCGCCTCTCTTATCACGGTACACAGACATTGACACAGTTCACTATTGGGATCACGGGCACGGGACCATCACTGGTAGCGAAGAAACGAATAAACGAACTAAGATAGTGTTGCATATCGATAGACTATCGATAGACTATCGATAGTTAAGGTGTGAGCGATACTATCGATAGTATTGTCACGTGTCTATACTATCGATAGTATCGATACTATCGATAGCTTCCCATGAGCAATACTATTGATACTATCGATAGTTTTGCAAAAACCATTACTTTTAACCGAAACTATCGATAGTATCGATAGTTTTGTGCTAGCGATAGCCAGTAATTTCCGATAGTATTACTTTCTCAAGATAAGTAATTTAGTAGGCCAACTATAGTGTATATTTAAATAAATGAAATTAAATTTACCACAATATTTGTTTTTAGAATTAAGACATTTTGTGCGGAATAAGGAATAATGAAAAATTTAAATGTGAAAAATGTTGTCAATATTTTTTGTTTTTGATTTATGAATAAACATTATAAATACTCATAACATTCAAAAAACTTTTAGGAGGACGGTGGCATTACAATGAAACTTTTTTGTAGTAATCTTGAGTGTAGCGATTAGAATACATTACGAACACATTACTTACATTAAAAAACTAATACTATAAAAAATCGCTGGCTATCGATAGTCTAAAACTATCGATAGTAGCAATAGTATCGCTACTACCAAAAGTATTGCTTACAGAGAGCTAGCGATACTATCGATAGTATCGATAGTATTGCTCACGGAGATCTATCGATACTATCGATAGTATTGATCACGATACTATCGATAGTACTATCGATGTCCTGAATAGTTTTCAAGGTCAACTATCGATAGTTAACTATCGATAGTTCTGCAACGCTGAACTAAGATGCTATGCTTTTATCTTCTTCGTGTTTTACTCTTTTTTTACACAGCCTCGTGTCATGTATTCTTACGACGTATAAAAAAAGCGTATGTTGTAGTATCCGCCATAAATCGTAACATTTAAACTACCGCAAGCAGACAGTGGGCTCGCGAATGTTGAGTTCCTATAACTTGCATAAAAAAATTGGAACCTTTTAAGTAGAATCTTTTATCACCCTATTATTTTCGGTTGTCATTGAATTGTTCTATGTTTTGTCGGGTATATCTGTGAATTTAAACTTATTTTTTGTTTTTATAAATGAAGTAGTCGTTTTTAATATTATTATGTCGTGTTGTTCTTGTAGAGTAGAATAAAACCACCCATCTCAACTCGTAGGAGTCCTAAGAACCGATTTTAGAGTTTCTCTAAGCGCATACATAATTGTCTTTACCACCGTATGTGTGACGTCGCGAACGATCCACATCCCTCACTGCAGAGCTTGAGTGTTGAATGTTGGCGACTCTGATTAACATTTACTGTTGTGTCTTTCCAAATTCTCTATTTTTATGCGTTCGCTTGCGAAGGAAAGTAAAGTGTACTACAATCTTTACATAGTATAAAACAAAGTCGCTTGCTCTGTCCCTATGTCCCTTTGTACGCTTAAATCTTTAAAACTACGCAACGGATTTTGATGCGGTAGATAGAGTGATTCGAAAGGAAGGTTTTTGTATATAATACATAGACAATACAGTTAAGTAACACTGACAATTTTAAAAGTTTCTAATGTGATGTCCTAAATTTATAAATATTTTGCGCATACATTGTAAACGCTGACTGAACCCTACTAGAGAGATCAAAATAATGTACTACAGAATTGTACACCTCAAAAATGTTTACAAAAAAGTCCGCGATGGTATATGTCTATCTCTTAAAGATAACCCACAATAAACATTTTTTATCGTTTACTTTTTACGAGAAATAATGGCTTATTTTCGAAGCGATTTTAAGCAATATAGCATTAATCCTTATCCAATTAGGTACCTTAAATAAATTGTGCATTCAATATAGATCAATATGGCGATTTACAGCATGTAATTTAAATTAATATTTTCGAAGGTATTACAGATTTAATAATTGCGGAACGTAGCGTTTGCGGTGGTACCGGCCGGCCGGGGCGGCGGGAGCGTGCTATAGGCGCGTCGGAGGCCGCTGTTCTCCCTGTAGTACTTTGAATTTAGCAGCGATCGGACGCGGTTATTATCGGAGCTCTCTAGCGATTGAAATAACAATCCATACTTCCATACTAATATTATAAATGCGAAAGTAACTTTGTCTGTCTGTCTGTCTCGCTTTCACGCCAAAACTACTGGACCGATTTAAATGAAATTTGGTACAATTTGGTAAATGGTCTAGAGCCTCAGAAAGGGCATAGGCAACTTTTTATTTGGAAAAAAGTTCTGTAAAGGGTTGAAAAGGGGGATGAAAGGTTGTAAGTTGTTAAATAACATATCATGATACTCATTCGGAAGGGAATTTTGGATATTCTACCCCTAAATGGGTGAAATAGGGGTTGAACGTTCGTATGGAATTTTTTAAGTAACAAGCATGAAACTTTATTTTTGAGCTACTGATTAAAAATGAGTAGATACGTATTTAAGCGTTTCTTGATAATTTAGCCCTAAAAGGCAAAATAGGTGTTAACATTTCGTATTCAGGTTAGTCTGGAAGTCTGTCATTTTGATGTTAGAAGGTCGAAATTTTATTTTTGGGCTACCGATTAAATTTGAGTTGATTCGCATTTAAGCGTTTCTGGATATTCTACCCTAAGGGCTGAATACACACCAATGTGGTATACAAAGAGGTATTACATTAACGTAACATTTTAAGTTAATTTATAAATATATTCATATTCTGCGCGGGCAAAGCCGCGGGTAACAGTTAGTCAGAGAATAAAACTAATCAGGGGCAGATTTCGATATCTTGGCTATCCTAGTCCAATGGCAAATTACCGCCGTTGTTTACTGGATTATGAGCACTACACACTTTTTTGGATTTTTAAACGTTGACTTGATTGCGGTTTCGCTGTTGGAGCGGCTATAAAAAAAAAACCAACCAAATTTTTGTTGCCATACGTCCGGGCTTATTCGGTCTGTCGGGAAATTTGTAGTAGTGTCGTCACGAAGCCCTTCTTTGGGAGATTAATTTCGTTCGTAGTCAACGACGTCGAGATAGGTGCCTGGTCTCTTTAACTCGTGAATAAAATATCAATGAAATTATCATTAATAGAGTTTTTATACGAGTATTGTTTCTTTCCCAACAGAACAGCATTCATAATGGCGTGTATCCGGGACACCTACAATCTTTATACTTTCTGTGGACTGTTCTTGTGGCCGCTCACTTTGGAGGTGTCAACATACCCTTCGGATTAGTACAAAAAGCCCTGACCATACTGCCCGGGTAAGAAAGGTTTTACTTGTGGTGGAGTAGTCGGTGTGGATTGGTCAGAATGAGTATACCCAAAGCGCGTGTTTCCCCGTACAGCGCGTCGCCGATGTGGCAGGTGGTCGCGTGCCTGCTGGCCGCGCTCACCATGTGGCTCTCCGTTATATTCCTGATGCGCTACTTGCTCAAGCTGCTCCTCATGTATAAGGTAATAAAATATTTGAACGTGCTGTTGTCAATCGAGGATCGAGTCGGGTCTTAATATCCGATACACGTGCGTACGCACAGAGCAGAGTGTATTCGTTGCTAGCGATGTAATGCTAACATAAATGCTTCGAAACCTATTTTATATAATCAGAACATACGGATTAGTCTTAGCGATGTGATGGAAAAGATCGTCGATTAAGATATTTTTAACCGAATCACGCGTGATTGTGACAGTGGTGATTCCCATTTCTGCGTAGGGCTGGATGTACGAGTCCCGCGCGCCGGGCTCCAAGATATCGATGAGGACTATGTTATGGGCGAGCGTGGTGAAAGTGCTCTCCGGCTGGAACAAACCACGGCTCTACAGCTTCCAGGGTTCGCTGCCGCGCTTGCCGCTACCCGCTGTCAAGGACACCATGAGACGGGTGAGTGATACAACCATAGAGACCCCGACCGACTTAGCATAATTTGTTTTAAATATAGAGATAATCGTTTAAGGTAGGGTAAAAATGTACAAGCCAGTTTCTTGCTTTTCAAGCTTTGCTTTCCTTGACCCGACCGGCACCGATTCTGAAGTCGCTGATTAACTCAATAGTCCTTCATCGCGTGACATAGGGAAAGTGTAGAAGTCGGATCATGTTTATTGATTTTATACAAAGACTGTAAGAAAGTTAATTATAAAGACTTGTACGATTTCTTGACAAATTTTCTGTCGTTTGTGGTTGTCGTCTGTGGTGGCGTACTTTTGGAGATATTTAAACGTACATATATGTTTCGAAGACAAAAACATGCGCGAGGCGAGCCGTACCTGATAGTATTCGCATTGAGCACAAGGTCTCTGATCCTCAGTACCTGCTGAGCGTGAGGCCGCTGCTGGACGCCGAAAACTACCTCCGCGTGGAGAGACTGGCCAAAGAGTTCGAGGAGACTATCGCCGTCAAGTTGCAGAGATACCTCGTCCTAAAGTCATGGTACTTGTGCATTCCTTTCATCTCACGGGTAATGTTAATGTCGGATGTATCAAATATCGACGAACGATCACCATACGAGACGTCGACCGTTGCTGTGATCGTGTCTAGCTTTCTTCCAAATACTATCGATATCACTCACGTTCGTTCGTATTGGAATAAAACTCGTTTAAATATGTGTCTGCGTTCGACAGGTATATATTTAACTTTATTTTATTCAAATAGTTGTTATCACATAAATACTGAATTCGCGGCGACAGGTGGTCCAGCAACTACGTGTCGGACTGGTGGGAGGAGTACGTGTACCTACGTGGACGCTCGCCGCTCATGGTCAACTCCAACTTCTACGGCACGGACACATTGCTGCGGCCCACGAGCGTGCAGGCGGCACGTGCCAGCACCATCATACACTTCTGTCTTAAGTTCCGACGGCTGATCGAGCGCCAGGAACTCGAGCCGATAATGCTGCAAGGCATGGTTCCGTTATGCTCGTGGCAGTACGAGCGGCTGTTCAACACGGCGCGCGTTCCCGGCGTGGAGACGGACAAATTGGTGCACTACCGCGACTCGGCGCACGTGACGGTGCTGCACCGCGGCCGCTATTACAAGGTGCTGGTGTACTCGCGTGGACGACTACTGAACCCGGCCGAGATTCAAGTGCAAATCCAGCAGATCCTGGACGACGAGGCGGAGGCCAGTCCGGGCGAGGCGCGGCTGGCGGCGCTGACGGCAGGTGAGCGCTCGCACTGGGCGCACGTGCGGCAGACGCTCTTCAACCGCGGGCACAACCGCACGTCGTTGCACTGCCTCGAGCGCGCTGCTTTCCACGTGTGCCTGGACGACATCGAGTACGGGTTCGACGAGACGGACTCTGCCAAGCTGGACCGCTACGGCCGCGTCCTGCTGCACGGCTCCGGACAGGACCGCTGGTTCGACAAGTCCTTCAACCTCTGTTTCAGCACCAACGGCTCGGTAAGTTCGACTCTTTGGTTATATAATTACTGCAAAGTTTACGTTATTGTAATGTGTCTGTCTGTAATGAGAAAAAAATGATTGCAGGTGGGCTTCAATACCGAGCACACATGGTGAGACGCAATGATATTACTTGACTGTCGAAATCTACACGAAACCGTGCCTTCGTGAACTTGATCTGTATCTCATGCTTGCAGGGCGGACGCGCCGGTGATGGGACACTTGTGGGAATACGTTATTTGGTCTGAATTGGAATATGGGTAAGAATCGAAAATACTGTAATTGTTTTGTATTGACGATGTACAGCGTGAACCGTTACTTGTATGACTCGTGCTCGTATGTGCATGTCCATAGCTACGACGAGTCTGGCGACGCTCGCGGCGCCGTGGAGGCTCCGCCGCCGGCGCCCGTGCGCCTGCGCTGGGAGCTCAGCGAACCGCTGCTGGCCGCCGTCGACCAGTCGCACGCCGTCGCTATGCAGCTGCTCAACGACGTCGATCTGCGCATACTTATGTACACCGCCTACGGCAAGGGGTTCATGAAGAGCTGTCGCGTGTCGCCCGACGCGTTCATTCAGATGGTGCTGCAGCTGGCGTACTTCCGAGACGCGGGCCGCTTCTGCCTCACGTACGAGGCGTCCATGACGCGGCTGTTCCGAGAGGGACGGACCGAGACCGTGCGCTCGTGTACTCTCGAGAGTTCCGCCTGGGTGCGCTCCATGCTCGATCCGAATGCGACGGTACAGTGCAATGATACCCAAATCTAACTCTTTTTTTCTCGCAGTGCCCTTCTGAAAGGTACCTAATATCCGGACAGCCATTAAACCACTGCCATGGCAATCTCGCGCACGGTTCGGAGAGACTGCGGGGTCGATATAGCGCATCCGCGGCCCCTCCTACTCTGCTATTCTCTGCCCGCGGCTCTCTGTGCTCTCCACGGAAGGTGAAAGCAATGTTCTCGCAAGTTCTCCTCGATAGCACAGGACACTGTCTACCGCCCTCCTGGCCAGGCGCGAGGTCATTTGAAAAGAAAGGCGTAGGACGACGATTACGGAACTTAATCGAAGCTTATTCGCTCTGGTCACGGTGTTTGAGATTTTGTTTCTGTCGTCAGGTGGAGCAGCGCATGTTGCTGTTCGTGCAGGCGAGTAATCGTCACCAGTTGGGCTACCAGGATGCCATGGCGGGTCGCGGTATCGATCGGCACCTCTTCTGTCTCTACGTCGTGTCCAAGTACCTCGAACTAGAATCACCCTTCCTGCAGGAGGTCTTTAACGAGCCGTGGCGTCTGTCGACCAGTCAGACCCCACACGGTACTAGGGCATTTAATATTTCACTAACAAATCCAATGTTATGTGAACATGAGCGATTCACTTAATGTATCGAAGCAGATGTATGATTATATCGTACGCGTTTGGCTTAGGTCAAACGAGCATGCTGGACCTCAAGAAGTACCCGAAGTGTGTGAGCGCAGGCGGCGGCTTCGGCCCCGTCGCGGACGACGGCTACGGCGTCTCCTACATCATCGTCGGCGACGACACGCTCTTCTTCCACGTTTCCAGCAAAATCAGCTGCCCCATCACAGTAAGCCTATATAGTATTAAGGATCACGTTTCCACGTGACTCGCATCTCTATGCACTCTCGCTGACGTTGATCGTTCACCTCCGACAGAGCTCCACGAACTTCGTGAAACAGATCGAGAAGTCGCTGCAAGACGTCCACGACCTCTTCGCGGAATACAAGAAGACGAAAGGCAAATAGCCGCGCCCAGCGAGCGTTTGTTGTTTTAGATTGTATTGTGCGGTTTTGTTTTTGTTGTAATTAATTATTCTGTTGTTCATGCGTCTATCATCATTGTATTATTTTAAGTGAAACAACGCAAGTATTTTAAATAATTATCAATCACAATTTCGTGCATTCTTTGTTTCGTTTAATAAATAAATATTTTAAAGTTTATAAATATTTACAATTCATCAATGCAATACTGCTTTAAAATATTGTAGTAGTTACGTTTGCAGTAGTCGTTTACTCAATGTATCGCCGATACTCGAATAGCCTAGGAGAAGCGGGCGTCGCTCGGGTCCGCGACCAGTCGAGGGAATTGTTAAAGATTTGTATTGATATTTTATTTTGGTATCGCTTGGAGGTGAGGGTAATAAATATTTCTTAATTTTAATGTTATTTATTGAGTCTTAGTAATGGCCACCGTGGAGCTGGGGGCAAACCACGTACGATTGCTTTTACATGCGCATTTTGTATATTTATCTTACTTACATTTAGTAGTAGTAGTCTTTGGTAGTGCTCCCTCGTCAGTTTAGCGAGTATTTTTCTCCTCACGTAATAAGTACATAGGAATTCGTTTCCGGAAGCACAGATGTGTAGCCCATTGCAGCTGCAGGGGAAGTAAATAAACATCTTTGGCCTTCAATTTGAGACAAATGTACTGAATGAGTTGTTCGACGAATGAGTGACCTGGTAACGAATGATTGATAGATGATTACACGTGTTCTATGCGCAGTGACACTTACGACTATTCACTCCTAATCTCAGCGGTCACGTCGTGGAGCAGACTTACGTCTTCTGCCAATTTCAAAGTTTCGATATGACGGCCAATAAATAATTGAAATTTTAAACTTTTTGGTAACTTTGAAATTTTAGTTAATTAATATTGAATTAATAATACTCATAACTTACAATAATTATATTCAAAATTTCTAAAATATGTCTCAAAATCTCCGACTGTTTGTAGTGCATGAATATATGCCATAGGATAATCGCGTGGATTATGTAAAGCTAAGACTTATTTTATCTTAATCGTCCTGCCTTTGAATGGCCTACACGTTCAAACCACAAGTATCATTAAATAGTTTATTCTTTATGTATTAAAAATAAATTGAATTGACCTCAAGTGAAAATAACATTTCTGATAGTACAAATATCTTCCATATCTCTTAAGTTCGCGTTCGTTTGTCGTCTCTAGTTTACGTCGCCTTCGTGCAATTCGGAACTCGTCGTCTGTGGACTTATTGTAGAACCTGATGAAGCACTAGTACTGAGCAGCTAGTTTAAAAAACTTTATAAGTAATGTATTTTGTTATTGTTATACACATGGTTTTACAATATTAATTATAGCTTCATAATAATATTATATGATATGTACAAAACTGATTATTTCTGTGGCCTTAAAGATTATAGTGGATATCTATACAAATATTATAGCAGTAAGACGATTTTAAAAGAAATTATACTAATTTTATAAACGTATTATCCTCAATCAATTTATTCTGATATAATGCAATTATTGATTAAATTTGTTACTTACACTTTTATAACAGTTTATTGTAAATAAATTAATAATAAAATAAGTCTACCATCATGAAAACTGTCTCTCATTTATACTCAATTGCAAAAGTGTATACGTGTGCGTGCTCCACACTATTGTCCCCCATTGTTTTGTGTCGCGTAGGTTTACTCTTCGCTGCCATCTAGGTCGTTTATGTCAAGATACGGTTATTGCCGACGGCAACGCATGGATTGCTGGTGGCACGGCCGGCTAACACCGAGAGGGTTTGGTCTGTACTCCAACCACGTGGACAACGGAACGCGGTGTTCTGCTTGGATGGAACAGAAGGGTCCTACAACCGCGCAAGAGGGATCGTTTTGCCGCCTTTGACTGAATCGGTGAAGACATTACCCGGAACGTACGATACCTAAAATAAAACAAGCTAACTTGATTGCTATTATTTAGGTACATGAGTCAAAATACTTGAAAATAAGTACTTTTTAAAATATATATATATATATATACATACATATATATATATATATATATATATACATACATATATATATATATTAAAAAGTACTTATTTTATTTATTATATTTATTTTATTATATTATATATATATATATATATATTATTAAATATTTAACAAAATTAAATTTACACTAAAACTACTCTACTGTCTGTCTGGATAGTGAATCTTCTGGTTTTCAAAATGTTTTCTTTTTTAAAGGCAGCTGTAGGTTAGTGGTGTGGCTCATTACAAAGCCTGTAAATGTTGCTTTGTTTCTTAATTACTACATTGTCTTTTGTTTAGTCTTTACGATTCGCTCTTTGAAGTCCAGGCCGGTGACATAACATCTTTCACCTGATCCTTCTTCGATGAACTAATATTGTTTATTTTACTTTTAAAATTATGTTCCTGCATTTGGGTGGCTTGACTCATGTATCACGAGTAAAATAATTTTCTTATCCCAATCAACCCAGGTCTACGACAAAGATGTATAAAGAAAAACTTCAAAACAAAGATAAGGAATGTTGGGCTTTTATTAAAAAGTTGTTTAAAGTAGAAATGTAATCCAACTGACCAACTGGCACTCTAGCGCTTGGCTTTTTCGGGCTTCAAGGTAATCTATATCATAACGCCGCGAACACACTAGGCGTTATTTGAAACTTTCAATAATATTTCGAAAACTAGGTAATCATAGATTAAAAATTCTAGAAATTCTTTCAACGATTGAAACAAAGACCATAAAACCTTTAATCGTATTGGAACTAAATGCCAAGTAAAATGAAGGTATGGGCCGCTGTGTTTAGTTAGTTTTCTGAACCGATACGACTTGGGAATCTTCAAGAAAAGAGCGTACACATTTCTTAAAGGCCGGCAATGCACCTGCAAGCCCCCTGGTTTTGCAGATGTCCATGGGTCGTGGTAATCACTTTCCATCAGGTGAGCCTCCTGCTCGTTTGCTACCTTTAACATAAAGAAAAACCCGACTTTATTTCAGTGCCAGTGGAAATTACAACTCTCAGTATAGTATATAACTCTCGTATCTAGTTGTGGATGCATTTCAATTTACTCCGTATCATACCACGATCGCGTATCAAATTGTCCAGTTCTGTGTCAGTACTCGATCAAAAATGTAATATAGAATTTTCGGCAGCCAAAGTTCTTTCAAGTCTTTTGCTTCAAAGTCTTGTTATAAAGGTGTTTGTGGTTGGACCCTCATAATAAATGCTTTTCGTTGTCGAAATAATTCAATACATTTTCGTTATCCAATATTTTATGTTAGCGATATACTACAGAGACGAAACAAATGATACGAATACGTCCAAACGGAAATCGTACCGTATTAGTGTCTCCTTTGGAGATCGGACAAAAACCGGTTTCACATGGTACGAGCCTTGTGCAAGCCCGTCTGTGTAGGTACCACCCACTCATCAGATATTCTACCGCCAAACAGCAATACTTAGTATTGTTGTGTTCCGGTTTGGATGGTGAGTGAGCCAGTGTAACTACAGGCACAAGGAACATAACATCTTAACTCCCAAGGTTGGTGACGCATTGGTGTAATGTAAGGAATGGTTATTATTTTTTACGTCAATATCTATGGGCGGTGGGGACCACTTACCATCAGATGACCCATATGCCCGCCTATGTATTACATAAAAGAAAATTGTTTGAAATTAGAGCTTTATGATTGTCCTAATACCAAGTTTTACCTAATACAATATAATTTTTTTATTTTTTATGTAGGTATATAAAAAATAAATAAAATATTACAATAATATTTTTACGAGCAGAAAAAAAAATATTATAAGCCTTTTTTTTCTTACGATTTTTATGCGCCACAATCGCTAATAAGTATATATACAAAATATGAAAATATGACATAACTCATAAGTTTTCATTGATAGTATTAAAATAAATTGAACTTAATCTCACAATGTTTACAATTAAAACACAAATTATATTTAAAAAAATCGCGTGTTTGAAATTCATAAGCGGTAGAAGTAAAACAAAATAAAAAATAGAAAATGAAAAAAGGTCTATTTATTACCAATAAAAATTATTAACAACATTACCAAAAAAATTAGAATTTAGAAATTACAATTGTTTTTTTTTATAACTTATAGTAGACAATTGTACAGAAATATAGAATATAAAAAAGTTGGTAAAATTTTATAGTATATAAAACTAAAAAAATCTAAAAAGCTTTTAAGAACCATGCAGAATCAATTTTTGAATAATAAGGCATTTATAAATGTGTATTTTGTAGCCGTCGGTACAGCGTGATAATAATCACAATCAAACCTCATTTTCAAAAAACGAAGTTTATCTACAATACAAAACTCTTCTACTCAATTTCTTTGTAAAGTTGTAAACAGGCTATTGCGCAGGGCAAGCAAACTATAAATGTCATATTTTGTGATTACAGATTTTAAAGACACTGACTTGACAGTATGCGTATTGCCTTAAATATAACCTTTGAATAATAATTAAGTAAACATTTTTAATGTTTGGTTCATAAAACTTTAGGTGTATAAATATTTTTTGACGTAAAAATTTACAGTGTTTTCGTCCAATCTAGTACTTAGATATTTTTATACAGACAATTATATATCATGTCAATAATCACATGATACACTATTCGTTAAAAAATAATATTTTAAATAAATAAAATGATATTTTGTAGGATTTTTAAAAGGCTTAGATAATGTATCACATTCTACGCGTGTTACTGTACAGGCTATGGGTTGTATCGACGTTTACTTTATTCTCTAGTGCAATTATATTTTGGTTTTATGGATTTTTTCTGGCACTAACTGTGTTCAGTTTCGGTATATCAGGTACGTAATTATATTATAGTGTGAAGGTTTAAATACTATAATTGCAATGAAGATTACATTTACAATTAACAAAATAAATAGCAATACAATTTACTTCTAAATTTCTAGAGGAAATTTGTAGAACCATTGTTATAAAAATTCATAAACATATTTAAATATAAACATCCAAATATATTTTAATTCAGTGACAATGATAAAATAAAACTTTCAACGATTACTACTACAAGTCTGAAGAATTACCGATCATGTATATCACATTGCTCGTCCAGTGGAACATGTTATTGACATACTTTATGACTAAAGATTTTGCTTAACTAGTTTTTCTATATATAGTACATAAACCTAATGCAATCATGATGAACATGTAAACCTGCACACAAGATTATGGGCTTCTCCCATATAATTTCTCTTGAAAACCTTATCAATAGTGTTTCCTTTGTTAAAGTTTAGTTTTTGTTGTTTATTAGTATTGACCAGTTCTATAGATGAGATTCATCCATACAATTTTATTTTTGTTGACAACTTATATTTAGCTGTTAGAATTAAGATTCAAAGAGGGTTTTTATTCATTTTTGATTTGTGGGACAGGTATACTGTACAGTGCCCAGGATCTTCTGCTATATTACCCCAATGATCCTCCAGATTCAAGAGTGTTCGTCCTGCAACCTAGTAACTATAAATTGCCATATGAAAGTGTTAAGATAAAAAGTAAGGATGGATTTAAAATTCATATGTTTCTAATAAAGCAGCCTACAATTAGTAATCATAGACCGACCATGATATTTTTTCATGGTAATGCTGGAAACATGGGCCAAAGGTCAGTATAGTATGCAACATTAACACATTCAAATGATTCTTGTATTGATTATCATTCGTCCACTCCATACTCACCGACTGCCAAAGTATTAAATAATACGAACCTGTCTCTTTACCTATATTTGTTTAATATGAAAACTGTTATAAAAAGCTGGCAATACAGAAAAAATTATCAGTCTTAATTTCTTTAATTTATCTAATTAATTCTTTTAGATTGTGTAATGTGTCTGGATTTTATCATAAATTAAATATAAATATTCTACTGGTGGAGTACAGAGGTTACGGACTTTCAGAGGGCTCTCCCTCGGAACAGGGTCTGTACATGGATGCTCAAACTGCTTTTGACTACCTCATGCAAAGAAATGATATAGATCGCACTCAAATTATCTTGTTTGGTAGATCTCTCGGTTGGTAACCTTAATCTTAATTATAAAATACATTTGATTTCTTCTATAGTAGAAGGGTCTCGTTTGACACATTTTCGCTTTGGCTTCGCAGGTGGCGCCGTGGCTATAGATCTGGCATCACGCTTGGAGTATAAGAACAAAATATGGGCATTGATAGTCGAAAACACTTTCACTAGTATCCCCGACATGGCGAAGATATTGCTGAAGTGGAGATGTCTCAATTGGCTACCAATGTTTTGCCATAAAAATAAGGTGAGCAGTCTCGAGTCCGGGCCGAACTCGATGTTCGACGCGTGTTCGACGCGTGTTCGTTGTAACGTGGTACCGTTCGTTCAGTACATGTCGCTGCACAAGATGAGCAGCGTGTCGAGCGCGACACTGGTGGTGTGCGGCGCGTGCGACGCGCTGGTGCCGCCGCGCATGGCGCGCGAGCTGCTGGTTCGCTGTGGGGCGCCGCTGAAGCGCCTCGCAGTGCTGTCCGGCGGCGGGCACGACGACACGTGGACGCGACCCGACTACTACGCAGCGCTGCAGCGCTTCCTGCTCGACGTGCCACCGCTACCCGACGAAGCGAGGGTGACGGTCGTGCACACCGTCTAGTGATACGTAATAGAGTACAAACGACGAGGCGGACGCGTTCGCGACGGTCCCTATATCATTACACACTTAATATAGTTATTAGGTCGGATAAGTCCGCGAAGCAATACCTGCAATAGCAATAGAGATGCCAATGCGAATGCGAATGCGAACTGTAGTCACACGTAGTAGCGTTGGTCTTGTCGTCACATGCTCATTGCTTGTGACACAATTAGAGCGGCGACACTCACGACACGATTGTCGATACATCGCCTTGCGAACGTGCGCTCGTAGATAGGTCAATTCTCGAGAGATGATATTTTTTTATTTGTATGCACAATCCATTCCGGCATAAACGTATTTGAAGCACAAAGCTGAATGATATTTTATATACACAAAACTGCAACAAGTTGATGAAACGGTGTTCTACGCTAAGTTAGGTTAGTCAAATAACAAATTAACTAGGTAGTATTATATTATGGTATCCTACGCATCGGCCTGCTCTGACGCAGACGCCGCCCCGCTTCAGCCTCCGACTGTGCCAAGCGGGCGACGAAACTATGACTCGTCCGATGTTTCTCGTCGACTGATTATTTTACTTAAAATAATACCTTTGATGTAATTATTAAATTTAATATGAAACCTTGACGACTTGATATTTCATTGAACTGTTCTATTTATTTCCATTTTTTATGTCAGCATTACCATGTCAGTAAGTGTGAACTTGTCAAAACAGTAGTCAAATATTTATTTAACTAAGAAGTTTTACTGCTTACACAAACGCGAAGGGAACGCGTTTGTTGGCGCGTGGTCGTGACGACTTGACGGGCCCAGAGTCTTCGACAGTTATATGAATGACACTTTTCGATCGGACACGTCACACGTCAAACTCTAAAGTCTTACTAAGTCTTCTTTAACCGACTTAAACGAAAATAAAGTTAGTGTAGGGCTTGTCCGACCCCGATCCCCAATCACTTCATGCACTAGCGAGCCGTGGCGCGTTTTAGGTTTGCTCGTTCAATGTTCCGCTGACGTGTTTGGCTATGAGTAACTAATGACGATGTTCAATTGTATTCCAGCAATGTCAGAGTTCGTGTGTCGTGTATCGTGTCAGTACTCTGCACAATCGGTCGCCCGTGCAGGCGAAGCTGTACCGAGGCGTTACGGTACGATACGTTAAGTCGTCAACTCGGCGGTTTTGGGTTCAACCTCAGATTCATTGAGAACTAATACTGCTCTTGTCACATAGTAGTTGATTAAATACACTCCTATTATATGATACAAATACATAACCAGCAGGTTTTGCCAATTCTCACCTCACGTGCGTGCTAGGGTGAAGCTTACAACACGCACCAGACAGACTGACAAGAGACGAGAATGAGTCCGTGTATTATATTGATATCAAATAATATGAAATGGAAATGCAACAAATTGGTGCATGTGTGTGTGAATAATTGTCGAAACAGATTTTGTGTTTGTCGAAGAAAATGCTGGTCTGTTCTAAAGGGCCGTATTCAAGCAGGGACTACAGAGCGTTTAAATGTAAAATTCGCAAGTATAAGCGTTTCCTCCTTTGCATGTTGCTGATGATGATTACCTCAGCCGGACGACCGCCCCCCCCCCCTACCTTGCGAGGATATCCTGTCACGTAATTGCGTGAATGGTGTGAGAGAGAAAAAAGATTAATAGTTTCCCGCGGGACGCGTCCCGCTCCTTTGTCACCAACGTTAATCAGCAAACTTCAAAGTAAATGCTCATACTTGAAATCTACAAGAATTATGAACACACACTGAAAGACTTACTTCATATTTTGCAAGTACAAGTTTACCGTTGTTTCTGTGAATACGGCCCAATATATTGAAAGACCAATATCAAAATGTGGAATTCACACTTGAATTACTACGAATAATGCAATCATTTTTACAAATAAATTATTTTTAAATAAAACTTAGTTTTATTTATCGTAAAATCGACATGTTAGTGTTGTAGCCAGAGTGTACTGGTCATAATAAAACTACGTAGTATCAATAGTTGGTAGGTTTTGACCGACCCTCCTGAAAAGTATGCAGATCTAACACTTACTTTTTAAGTTTATTCAATGAATTAAGAATGAATATGTGTTATTCCCACTAATATGTAGTGTTTAAAATAATATTATACTTTATAAATTTACTCGCTACAAAGCAGAAGTATTATTGTACTGCCGAGCTCCTCTAGAAAGGAGAATTGCATACCAGACACCAGGTAATTCATTGATAATTATAAGATATTTATTTTACATAATTGTCATTTTGGAGCAGCTGACACGGTTTGGTGGGGCCGGATTCAGCTTTGTCGGTTGAGGAAAACTTAAAAATCATTGTAAGATTGTTGATTATGAAATATTGTCTAGACATAGTCAAGAATGCAACACAGATGCTATGTGATGGCTATAATCCGGATTGGAATTGGCTACGGTTGTCGAAGGCAAAGTTTAATTGTGTCTGCTAACCTGAATATTCGGTGGCGGTGAAGTGGTGCAGCTGTCAGCTTTGGTTACGCCTACGCCTTCCTCCGATGTAAGATGAGCCTCGGTATGCATCGATTTCCAACTCAAATTTTACTCGCTTTTAGATATGTAATATAGTAATTTCAAGACGTGCTTGGAGAATACATTAACTCGAGTGCCTGTGACAATGTAAGATTTGACGTAATTTCCATTTATTTTTACCACTTTTCTGTAAATCTTGTTGTGGTTTTGTAAAAGTTTCTTTAATGTTATTATCAGTGGACCGTTGAAATCTTTGTTTGTAATACGTAGTCCAGTTGAAGTTGAAGGCGGTTGATAGTCATCCAGCGCACAAAGAAAGCCTTCATATAATTCTTCGGATCACTCGCTATGTGACGCAGGAAACTGTCTCACTGTCGGAAAACTTACACGGGAAACACACGGCCACTTTGTCCTTGTTCCTGTTCATCATTTTTTCTAACACTTCCGAAATCGCGATGTCGAGGAAAAGCACGTATTAGTATTTGCTTCGTCTTCCTAGGAATAGTCGGTTGTGCCATCTTCTCGCTTGACCTCTTAATCTAGCTTGCATATAAAACGACTTCGTAGTTTCACTCCAGCCCTGAATTACGCCCAATTGATCAATCTTCTTGAGCCACGCTGAGACGTATATTCTTCACTATCAGAATCGAACTCGGACCTCGAATCATTGAGGCTGCACGATGTATTTTCTTGTGGAGATGGAGGGTATTTCATTATTTAATTTACAGATGGATTTTTGTATCTCGGTTTCCAAAAGTTTTACTAAATTTTCCGGACCGGAACCTTCGTTTTCATTGTCGCTTTTATTGGACGGATTCTCACGGGGCGATTCGTTCCATCCTTGTGGAAGTAATAGACGATCTTTCTACGCATAAATGACATGATTACGCTTCATGACTTTATGAAATCACTAACTTGGTTGACGAAAGGATATTTGATTACAAATAGAATCGCTAAACAAATATTAATGAAAAATATAATTTATGAAAATAGCACTTGAGAAATAAAATTTTACATAATGTTTTTATTAAAACTGAACATTAAATATTTGATCAGGTCTTTCTGCTTCATCTTTGTTTATTATACATAGACTTGCAGATGTACCTAGATGGATGAGACAAATCAGATTTTTTTTCCCTATAGCGCCATTCACATCAGCCGGAAGCTCGTTACTGTAGCAGTGTTTATTAATAATTATTAAAAATTATAATTTTTAAGTAGCTAATAGCAAACTGAAAACTCTTTCTACTGTTAAAAAAAAGCCCTTGTTGAAGTGGCTTCCCTAATTTTAATGTGAAGAAAATAAAGGATTTTTTTTAACTGTATTAATGGTAATGAAGATTTTAGTACTTGGGATTCAAAAATATATCCTATATATGGCACCGGATACAAGTGGTCTTCTATTTAATAGTTAAAATGTCATTATTAGCCATTCACTCCTATTTGTACATCACTCAAGACGCTTTTTAAAAAGCAAATGTAAAGGCGAACGGTCTCACCGTTGTACATAGAATAAAGCAATGGCGTGTAACAATTATGTCCATTAAGCAAGAAATTCATTTTCGAGATTACATCCAATAGATAGCTAACGAGTATCCTAAGATCGCAATATTTCTAACAAGAATTAAATGTGGTGAGCCGTGTACTGTTTTCAATATTTGATGTACGCCATTGCTTACACCAGTCCACCCACCCCAATCCCAATCAAGCTCTTCAGTATAAGACCATGAGCTTGCAAGCAATTCACCAAAGTAGTAGTGATTCCACGAGCATAAGCGTTTTTGAGACGTTCTAATGCAAGTAATGCGGATACCACTGCATTTTGCTTGCAGCTATAATTTATGGGTAACTGAACTTATTTTAAATTAACTATAACCACAATTATACGAGGTGATAATTTGGAAAATACAAAGAATTACCTGTTCCGCCAGCGGTTTTTTTTTTTTTTTTTTTTTTTTTTTCGACTGATACTCTTTGAGCAGTAGAACCAACCGCGTAACGCGTACTTTCATCTATACTGCTGTGTTCTGGCAGTAAAAGAACAAGGGGCTTTTGCAGGACTGTAATGTGGTGTCCTAAGAGAGGAATGAAAGCCGAGACTGCTGAGTAGATACTGCCTTTATTTACAATAGATCGTACATTAAATACGTGCAAAAGTAGGTTACATAATGTATAATAGTTAATAAGTATATTTAGTTAATATAATCTATTCACTACATCTCAGGACAAATATATACATTTCAATAAAATACGCACTGTTCATTTAGGGTTTGATCGGTTAGGAACTGATGGTTTAATAATATTGGTAATGTTAATAATAGCTCCAATCTCACTGAATGATACATTATCAACTTGAATATTATCCAGGAATTTACATGTGAAATACAATTGTGTAAATAAAATTGTGTAAACAAAAATGATGCCAGATTTCAGCTGTTCGTTTGATGGAAGTAGTTTACCACAGTGCAAGAGCGATCTGTGGCAACAGTTCTTACGAGCAATATCAATATCAAATATTTGGAATAATACTGATAAACGATGTATGTCAACATTACATCAGAAGAGTAATGGTAGATTAATCATCAAGATTCATAAATCTTCCAATGGCTAGATGGGCATCAACTACCTATTTCTAATTCTGTATTCTAACTACTAATTCTGTATTTCAATTTGGCGTTGTACGTTTTGTAAAAAAAAAAACATGTAAATAAGTAAAAAATATAAAAAACATTAAGTTGAAAAATGTTTGTTGATTTCTGTATAAAATGAGAGTAAAAATTAATCGCAAAAAATAAAAAATAAAATTAAACTTAATTATATAAAAAATCCGAGCCGAGATGGCCCAGTGGTTAGAACGCGTGCATCTTAACCGATGATTTCGGGTTCAAACCCAGGCAGGCACCACTGAATTTACATGTGCTTAATTTGTTTTTAATTCATCTCGTGCTCGGCGTGGTGGAATATGCTCCATACCTTCTCCTCAACGGGAGAGGAGGCCTTAGCCCAGCAGTGGGAAATTTACAGGCTGATTATGTCATGTTTTTTTTTTTTGTTATATAAAAAAAAAATAAGAAAATTGAAATAAAATAACATCTGCCAATAAAATAATTGTTGTGGATATTAACAATTTCTTCGTCCAAAGAAAACGGTTATTATTCTACCAATAAAAAGTAGTAAAATGTATAAATGATAAAATGATGATTCAGGCAATTAAGAGTTGAAACTTAATATGAATAGAGAACCTCCATTTCCCAAACGACAGGTAAAAGAACGTTGGGTTTGAATAAAATTTCCGTGCAAGAACGCGTCCGCAACGGTAGGTAGGTAGGTAGGTAGGTAGGTAGGTAGGTAGGTAGGTAGGTAGGTAGGTAGGTAGGTAGGTAGGTAGGTAGGTAGGTAGGTAGGTAGGTAGGTAGGTAGGTAGGTAGGTAGGTAGGTAGGTAGGTAGGTAGGTAGGTAGGTAGGTAGGTAGGTAGGTAGGTAGGTAGGTAGGTAGGTA
The DNA here is from genome assembly GCF_037043105.1 of Vanessa tameamea. Taxonomy (NCBI): domain Eukaryota; kingdom Metazoa; phylum Arthropoda; class Insecta; order Lepidoptera; family Nymphalidae; genus Vanessa; species Vanessa tameamea. The sequence continues at coordinate 16,729,277 of NC_087341.1, forward strand.
GGTAGGTAGGTAGGTAGGTAGGTAGGTAGGTAGGTAGGTAGGTAGGTAGGTAGGTAGGTAGGTAGGTAGGTAGGTAGGTAGGTAGGTAGGTAGGTAGGTAGGTAGGTAGGTAGGTAGGTAGGTAGGTAGGTAGGTAGGTAGGTAGGTAGGTAGGTAGGTAGGTAGGTAGGTAGGTAGGTAGGTAGGTAGGTAGGTAGGTAGGTAGGTAGGTAGGTAGGTAGGTAGGTAGGTAGGTAGGTAGGTAGGTAGGTAGGTAGGTAGGTAGGTAGGTAGGTAGGTAGGTAGGTAGGTAGGTAGGTAGGTAGGTAGGTAGGTAGGTAGGTAGGTAGGTAGGTAGGTAGGTAGGTAGGTAGGTAGGTAGGTAGGTAGGTAGGTAGGTAGGTAGGTAGGTAGGTAGGTAGGTAGGTAGGTAGGTAGGTAGGTAGGTAGGTAGGTAGGTAGGTAGGTAGGTAGGTAGGTAGGTAGGTAGGTAGGTAGGTAGGTAGGTAGGTAGGTAGGTAGGTAGGTAGGTAGGTAGGTAGGTAGGTAGGTAGGTAGGTAGGTAGGTAGGTAGGTAGGTAGGTAGGTAGGTAGGTAGGTAGGTAGGTAGGTAGGTAGGTAGGTAGGTAGGTAGGTAGGTAGGTAGGTAGGTAGGTAGGTAGGTAGGTAGGTAGGTAGGTAGGTAGGTAGGTAGGTAGGTAGGTAGGTAGGTAGGTAGGTAGGTAGGTAGGTAGGTAGGTAGGTA